>NC_052499.1:75433978-75709079 GCF_016617805.1 Bactrocera tryoni
AAAGACCGCGCTCATATTTTACATAGTTATTAAGGACAGTCCTACAAACTAGATTTTGTTAAAAGATCATTTACCCGGGGGATTTAAATAGATTTTCCGGATGCTTTTTGGACACAATGTATGGATTACCGTGGTAAATTTGCCACTAAACGAAAAAAGAACCCTATATTCGATATTAAAATTTCTAACTTTTCCAACAGCAACAAGAAAATTTATGCATATGTTTAGGATTCTCAATTCCCATTTACGAATTTTAATTAAAATGAAGTCAAATTTATTATCAACACACTCTTAAGAAACTTTACAAAATTCTATACTTTTGCATATGTTATTATATAACAACTTTAATTAAACGACAATAAACATAATTTTATGACAATATAATAAAATAAATTAAAAATTCAAGAAGTCCGATGGCATGTCAACAGTGGAATTCAGCTGATAGAATGAGCACTCAATACCGAAGAGATCGTATTGAATATAGCTGCCGAGCTTGGCGAATTCCAGCACTTGATCGATGTCCAAGAGGGTGCCTAACAGTAAAAAAGCAATTTAACCTAATCAATAACCATAGATTTACTGCCAACTCACGATCCACATGCGACATGATGGCTTTGTCAGCACGACCGCCGGCCTCCAAATAGAGACGCATTATTTCGAAAGGCGCCTCTGCATCACGACCAGGATGGAAGGAAACACCACAGCCGAGCACTTCCTGTATTTCGCCGGTGGCGCGTATGGCACGTTTCTCGAAATCTGCGCACGAAAATAATTATATTGATATTGTTATTGCGGCATTCTCTCTCTCTCTCAGCACTCTCACTCACCATGCAGTGGATAAACACTGCCCACTTCGCCAATATAGCCGCACTTGACCATGCCCACACCCTCCACTTCAACACCAGTAATGATTTCTCTCGAATACAAATCGGTCAATTGCTCCACAGTCATGCCCAAGTGATCCTTTTCCTGCAGATTGTGCACATAGTGTCCGGTGCCAGCGATAACATGCACACCTGTGCTCTTCGCCACATCCACCATAAGTTCGAGGTTGCGTTTCAATCCATGCGAACTATTTTCCACAATTGAACCACCGCCGTACTTCTTATACAGTTGTATGTCTTTCCTGACCGCCTCGTGTGCCTCCTCGTCATGGAAGTGGATATTTTCGTGCGATGAATAGGGATACTGACGAACGTAGCCTACGGTTTCCAGGCTAATTTTCTGCTTCAGATATGGCTTGAACTCCTCTGGTGGTTCACAATAGAAACCTTCAAAATCCACGCAAGATGCTCATGGGTTGAATCTTTGAGTATGATCCCGAGACAAAGAAGCAATCTTCCGAGTGGCACACGGCGGCGTCTACTCACGTCTCCTACACATCAAAGGCATCGTCCACCATGAATTTGTTCCTCCTGGACGAACCGTATACGCCAAGTTTTATGGTGGAAGTCTTCAAAAGACTCAAACGAAGGCTCAATCGGGTCCAAAAAGACGACGCAGCCGATTGGAAGTTGCACCACGACAACGCCTCGGCTCCCACCGCCTTTTTTGTAAACAGCTACCTAACCAAGACTGGCACCCCAACGCTTCCGCAGCCCAGATGTGCCCGCTGGACTTTTTTAGTTTCCTTGCCTGAAAAGGCTGATGAAAGGCAAGCATTTTAAGACGACAGGGGAGATCCACCTCGGCTCTAAAGACTATTCGGGATAATGCATTCCGTGACGCCTTCAATGCTTGGAAATCGCACAGGCAGCGACGTAGAAGCAGCCTATTTTGAAAGTTTTAAAGGAATTGTAATTCTGGTTCATTAATTTTTTTTAAATCGACTCAGTCCTGTTACTGTGAATAAATCCCTATTTTTAATTAGCGAAAACGCTCTCACCCGTTTAAAGCAAAAGGTAAAATGTGTTGTGGAATACAAGGTCGTAGATTTCTGGTATATTTTGTTGGAGTATACAACTGGAAGTAGGACGATATTACTTATTAGAATCGGCTTAAAAAATGTAGATTCCTCCAATAGCCAAACAAAAATCTGAACAGAAGCTTTGACACACCCCTAGGTAAGGTACGCATATACACATGAGTATATCCAGGTTCTGGTTAAGATCCACTATGCAAAGTTCACATTTGGTCAGTTAAAGGATCGGGTTTTTTGTATTGCCAAGAGCTACTAGGTGTGATACAACGGACCCTCATTTATAGGCCTTTCAGCACTCTGATTGAGGTGACTAATTTCGATTCCAATTCAAGTTGTCCGGTTGACTGACGATCGCCCTCAGAGGTTTCTACCTCGGGGTTTTAGTTTAACTTTAACAAATAGCGTGTGCCTAATTTTAAACATCAGAATGATGATTTAAATTAATTACTTTTTAGAAAGAATTTTGTTAGTAAAAGCAATGCCCTCTAGCTATCGTATGCATTGTTCATTCAATGTTACTGTTTCAAACCAATATCTCTTAACAATATCCTCAGGAATATCTCCATACCAGTGTATACTCCAAAAATATTTTGTCGCAAATGAACTGTTTTGTATAAGATTCATGAGGTTCATCAGTGGTTGCGTTAAAGGATTACTTGCATATAAAATATGTTATTTGAAATACTACTTTAGGTTTTGTTAAAACATACACCGCACCATAGGGCAATAATATAGCACTTGGAAATTTTGCAAGAAAACTTAAAACCAAAGTGATAATACATATGGAAAATCCGAATCTAATAGGTTATTTTGTCAGTTAGGAATAAACAAATGGTATTAGTACCTCAAAGAAGTCACTAAAAGGATTTAAACTTGGAAAAAAATATTATTTTGTAAGCTATGTACATCAATTTCGCTATACCATACTTTTCCAAAACTTTTATAAAAATACAAATGTATTTATTTTCTTGTAAAAAAATAATTTAAATACATCTCAAGCATTTAAAAAAATTATACAGTAAATAAAAATGTGAAACCAATGTGTCATTGAGACCCTTCTCATAATAAAATTTTACACATGATACTATAGCCGGTCATGTGACCAGTTACTTTTCACTTACTAATATTCATACACATGTATGTAAGTAACTAAAATAATTAATTTGAGCTGTAAACAGCATCTTTATTGTAATTAGAATGCAATAAACTACGTAAAGCAAATGAATTATGCATTTTTCCTCACCAGTTTGAACAATTGGCATTTTCAGTTATTTTGAGTAAAAAAAACACAACAAACAAACTAGAATTTAACACTTAGTTTTATCAGCACTAGAATTTACGAAGAAGTGATCGCTTTGCCCGCTTCTATAATACTGTAAGGCTTCAGTTAACGCTGAGTGGGATACTGGCTCCAAGTTAAACGCTGAGACAAGCAGTCGAACGAAGGAAAATCCAAAACAAATATACAAAAACAGAAAAACAACCATAGATTAAGGCAGCAACATGCAAATAGAAATTAAAACAAGAATAAAATATTGTTTGACATCAATACATACATACATACATAAACATTTAAACTCATTGCACAGCTGATATGGCGTTAATATGCGTGTTTTATTAAGATTTCGGTGATAAGAAATTCGTATCTATATGATATTGAGTCCCACTAGGAAAGTAGAAACTTGTGAAAATGCTAATGAAGGAAGATTTTAGTAACGGGTGATTCTAGTATAGGTACTTTTTTCAATACCCACGCAAGAGTCGTGTCAAGCTGTCAAGTTACTTTTGTTCAGTATTGTTTGGCATTTCATTGAAAGACTCACGCTTGAGCAACCTTTACAAATCGTTAAACTTTATTATGAAAATTTACGTTTTGTAAAGACTGTGTTTTGCGCGCTTCGCTCAACTTATGGGCGGCATGATCGGCCTACTGAACGTACTATTCGCAACACCACCACCCATCTTGAGCACCAGCATTCATTATTGGATAATACTCGATCGAATAGACCACGTCCAGCACGCAGTGAAGAAAACATAGCAGGCGTAACTGAGAGTGTGCACGAAGACCATGAAGAGTCAATTCGGCAACATTCGCAGCTTATCGGACTGCCGTATGGAATGGCGAGACGCATTTTATGCTGAGATTTTAAATAGAAAGAGTACAAAATACAGCTTGACTGTTACCCAAAAGATTTGAAGCCGCCCGACCTTCCCAAGCGACATCAGTTTGCTCTATGGTTCCAAGAAGATCCAACATTTTCGAACCAAATTTTGTTGAACGATAAGGTTCATTTCTGGCTCAATGGGTATATAAATAAGCAAAATTACCCCTTGCCATGATAACCGACTATTTGATGAAATGTAATTGAAGCTCGATAATAAGTCTGTACATTCCAATAACAGGCAGAGATATAGTCAAAACAGAAAGTATTATAAAACTGCGTTGCAAGTCGGACAACGTGTTTATAGTTTTATAAACGTAATAAAAATAGTATACTTAAAACTTTGACAACAATAAAATTATCGTTATTGAAAAATAATACTACAATATTGCTTCACAGGGTGGATCTTGATAACTTATATAATTATTTCTAAAGAGCACAGTATATACTAGTAAAATATGAGAGAATAAATTAGCGTTTTTAGAGATAAATAATTTCGAAGAAACGATGTTCCTTTTATCTACTTTTCTAGTCAACGTCAATCTCCCGAAATAAGTCACGTACACTTTTCTTTACACCTTTCTCCGGACCACCCACAACTTCACGGAATATTATTTCGAATATCGTGCATACATAGAGCCGAAAAATTAATTAGAGACTGCATGTGAATTACTTTTTTCAATTTATGCAAATTGACAGACACAATGCATCTTGTTGATCAGATTGTGGGGTCATTATTGATATGAGAAATGTTAATAGTAAATTATGTACAGTGTTGCCCGTTTATAAGAAACTGTTTTTGAAATATGGGCATACTAGTACACTTACATATCGTCACCTGAAATGCAAAATAACGTAACAACATTTTCGAAATTTTAACGTGGCATGAATGAAAAACGAAATAAAATGGAACGTGAGTGAAAAAAAAATTTAATATTGGTTAAAACTGTTTTATATCTGAGGGCAGAACCTGAAAATGTTGGACATACTTATGTAATATTATGTATGTAATTTGAAGTAGTGAATCGTAATCCATAAGACACTCAATTTCGAATTTTTTGATGATACGTTATTTTGCATTTCAGGTGACGATATATACAAAAATTGCATATGAGGTGTGTTCAAAAAATAACGGTAATTTAAAATTTAACATTTCCGGGAATATTATACTCTTACAATACACAATTTTCAATAAACCGATTGTCACATTCGCTGTGTGGCTTTGTGGTGCCGTCCTGTTTGAACCACATATTGTCCAAGTCCATATCATCCAATTCGGGTCAAAAATATTCGGTTATCATTGAGCGGTAGCGATTCCCATTTACAGTAACGTGCCGGTCTTCATCATCACGGGAGAAGTACGGCCCAATAACGCCGGCCCATAAGCCGCACCAAACCATAATTTTTCGGGATGTAATGGGGATTCTCATGGAGTACGTGTGGATTGCTGCCTGACCAATAAAGCTTATTTTCCTTATTGACGAAACCATTCAACCAGAAATGAGCCTCATCGTTGAAGATGATTTTTTGATGAAAATCCGGAACGTTTTGTACTGTGCCTGTAGATTAAAATTTTCCCAATTGTTGATCTGACAGGACGATTATGACGATCACAAATTGAACGTAGCGCTCTTAAAGTTGAGGCCACTGACTCCTAATTTCGGTAGTAAATTTTAATAATTTCGTTGTTGGATCGTATATCTTTCCATTTGCTGTCCCTGTTGGTCTACTCTTGTAACGTTCCTATTGAAAAAGCCGTTATAAGCGTGGCGATTTTCGTTTGTTAAAATCTCACGGAGTCTTCATATACATATGCAGAGATATAGCTCAGAATGACTTTTTCCTATTTCCAATAAGTAAAGATAAGGTAAAACTTGGTAAAGAAAAGCTAAAGGCTCTCCCAAAATCAAGTTTGAATAGTGTTTCGACGAAGAAACTCAAAATCATATGATACGAAAGAAATGAAGCCCAGCCTTTCTGATTGTGTGTCATGTTATTATGCCTTGCATACAAACAAGAACTTTCGCCGAGAATTTTGTCCGCAGGAGGGAGGAAATTGTCTGCGCTGTGATAGGTGAAAGCCCTCGAATTTTTGCGATCATATGATTGTGCTGATAACTTATTAAGTCAGCAATATTAACACACTGTTTTTCTTAAATGTTCTAATTATTTTTAATATGCAAAGACAAAAGCAATGTGGTTTTGGTATCAATTCCGATGAGTATTTTCCAACTCGCTTGTGCCATGGATCGTTTGCAGACACATCCTTCTATAATGCAATGTCGCTTTTGGGGTATGATAAATGGTCTCAAAGCGTCGTATTACATTGTAGAAGCTTCATTATCCCATGAAGAAGTGCTATCGCGCGTCGATCAAATGACGGAAGAATTACAAGAAAAACATAAGGATCTGCTGTCGCGATTAGTGTCGGGCACAAAACCGCTGCCTACATTTGTTGGACCCGAATTAACGCCCGGAAAATTAGGTTGGGATGATCATCCAATTGAAGAAATTGAGAAAATGGTGCCGGCGGCTGCACCCATACCACTGGCTGAGTCTAAAGAAGTTTTCAATATACCGCCAGAAACTGTCGGTACCGGTGCAAATCGATTTTCATATTTTGTAGTGAACTCAGTCTCGGATGATTGGATGGAACTGCCAATGGTAACACCGTCTCAAATTAAAGTATCACGGGAGATAAAGAAATTCCTCACGGGCGATCTTGAAGCTGAAATTCAATCGTATCCCTGCTTTCCAGGGAAAGAGAAACATTATCTACGCGCGCTCATAGCTCGAATAACAGCTGGTACCTACATTGCACCCCACGGCTACTATAGAACAATGACCAAGAAAGAGAGACGTCTTTTCGAAGGTATCGAAGATGATGAAGAGGAGGAGGAAGAGGAGCCATCTCTTCTAGGCGAAGGCGAGGAGGATATTATTGGTAAGCATTGCGGTTAAGCAAAGTTAGTATGCAAATTATTTTAAATTTCGAACTCAGCAGATAATGACATAATGCTATTAAAGAACGAAAAATATGTACCAGAATCCTTAGAGTCACTCACAAACCTTCACAAGTGGTTACATGTAAGGCCAAATCTATTGCGTCAGGGGCGTGTGCTCTGGTATGATGAACTGAAAGCACATAAAACTCGTGAAAAAGAATTAGAACGTCTGCGGAAACTATTGCGTATGGAAGAAATGGGCTGAATATGACGATGAACTTTCGCCCGAAACAAATACTGAGGATGAAGATGAAGCATGATTTATTGAAATATTTTTCTTTTTATTTTAACAATTTTGAAAACGTTTTATAAAATGAGATGAAATTTAATTCTTTATGAATTACATATTTGTTGTGGCCACCTAAAGTCTGTCTTCATAGTTTTCCTGAACTTTAAGCATTCAAAAGTGAAAAACCGGCAAATCTTTATCTGCCTGCTTTCTAAAAAATGAGTTTTCTGTTTTGTTATTGAAGGCTTCTGATTTCAATGAACTTGCACTGGTTTTGCTTTCTTGGAGTTTCTTCGACTGGCGTTTCTTTGACGACCACCTTGCGCCTCCGCTTGTCTCCTTTGTATTCCGTTTCTACTGCTTCTTTCGAACCTTTGCGGCTCCTTTTGACTTCTGCGGCTCCGTTCTTACTTCAAAGAAATGTGGTTGGTTTCACTCGTTTCTTCTGTTGTCGTTTCTGTTGATAATTTTTTCATCTCGGTTAATGTGAGTTGTTGAAGCGCAGTCTTGGAACGTTGTTCTAGAAAGTACAGATTGTAAGTGAAAACTTAGTACGAAGCTCGAAGACTTAGAATCCAAATCTTTCAAATTTTTTTATGGACCAAGATATGACTTTCAAAAAACATGAAATATATGCTCACAATGTTTTTTTTCTCTTAGCACTTACCAAGTTCCAAATTATAAGCTAATGGCAACCACACACATTCCGATAATGTATCATTCACATTTAGACCAACTTTGGTTAGTTTTTCGATAAGTGTGAATACGCTACAGGCATTATGCTCAGTATCGTCGGGTAATAAACGTCGTTCGGCCGACATACCGCACTCTAGAGCACGTCCGTAAGCCGAAGCATAAGTATTACAACCAGTAAGCAGAACCACAACTCTGCGAGCAAAAATATTAAATTATAAACTAAATCATATAAAATTCTCTCTTTCATCCCGCAACCCTTCTATACCTCTTTAAATGCAATTCGTTCAAATGACCCGCCAGTATTGCCGCCAAACCTACAGCTCCAGCACCCTCGACTACGCACTCCTCTTCCACAACTAGCCGCAACATTGCCAACGCCACCCAAGGATCGCGCACCAACACCAACTTGTCAATCAAAACAGCAACCATGGAAAAGGCATTGCAGCCCACCTTTGGCACCAGCAAACTTTCAGCCAGCGACTTATTTGGTGGCGTATAAGTAGGCATCTCATTCTCCATGGCTCGTTGGAAACTCGGGCACTTTTCCAACTCTACACCCTGTAAAGTAAATGTTTAGTTACCACTGAAGACTTGCAGTTCAAGTACTCACAATAATTTGTGTCTGCGGTGATACCGTCTTAACGGTTGTGGCAATACCGCTATAAGTCCACCACCACCAACTGGCACCACGATAGCGTCGATTTCGGTACTTGCCTTAAATGCCGAAGGCCGTCGTACCGTTACCGGCAATAATATGTGGATGATCATAGCTATCGATATATTCCAATTGTCTGTCTTTTGGTAAACCAAAGCAACTACTCGGGACTCTGAAATGTCGCGACCCTCGGTGATAACATGCGCATTGTAAGACCGGCATTTTCAATTGTCGTCGTGGCGGTACAATGGGCACACCACAACTGTAATGGGAATTTTGAGCAGATTGCCTTGATAACTTAAGGCCTGTGAAGAGGAGATGTTATAGCGTAACCTCGATAGGTTAGTTTAAATAATTATCATATTACCAAAGCGTGATTTCCCGTTGATGCAGATATGACACCAATTTGCTTCTGTTTATCGGAGAGTAGCAGTAAGGCATAACGTGCTCCTCGTACTTTGAAACTATGAAGAAGATAAGATTAGTTTGTTAGGTTAAGTTGAGTGAGAACTAAGTTTTGGGATAGCCACTACAGCACTGAGCAACTATCAAAAGGAAGTAGAACCTTTACATTGTCTACAACGAATGGCATTGACGCTGAATATGTTGGTACACATCGTTCTACAGAATAATTTTCTTTTAAGATATGTAAGTATTTATTTTTATCGAAATGAAACCTTGTCTTGTATTGCCACAATTGTAGCCTCATTTTACTCACCTGCCCGTCGGCTGCATGAATTCTTTCTTGAAAAAAACCTCCATATTGTATTCAATACATTTCACTGCCCGCTAAAAAATTGATTACATGAAAATGTTTCCTCTACGTTTATAAGAATAATCTCTAAACCTTACTGTACACGGCGTCTTAGTCACTTCGTCCATCAAAAGTAAATCAGCCGTTGTGATGTCGTCAAAGGATACTTCACGCGGTTTCTTTGGATCGCAATGGGTATCAATAATATCGTCATCCATTATAAGAGAACTATTGCATATATCTTCATAATGGTAATAATCGTAGTAATTAAGTCGAAAAATTATAAAAAAAAATGAAAATATTAAATATTTTGAAAGAAAGTTAAAAAATTGAAATTTGAAAATCAGTTTTTATGTCTTTCCAAATTGTCTACGTAAAGTAGTTTAGTTATATTATTTATTAATTTTTTTTATATTTTTTGTAGAAATGAGTCAATGGCCGAATACTCAATGTATGTATGTATATATTTATCTTCTATAATATTTTAAATTATAACCTGTAAATTACAATAAAATATAGTGTAACTAAAGATAAAACCATAGTTTTATTAGAAATTAGTTTACTCATTTAACTAAAGTAGCCTTAATATACTTTAACATTTTGCTGAGGATATAATATGTCTCTACTTCATTCAATAATTCTATTGAGCTTAATTCTAAAATTTTTCACATTATTTACAATCTATCGTGTGACAATAAACTCAAGATTGGCATTGATGCTAAAATAATGAGTTGTCAAAAAAGTCTTGCGGTATTTTTGTTGAATTTTTTTTTTTTGAAATTGAAATGCATTTTTGATGTCTCATGCCCAGCTCTTGACCGATGCTACGGCTGCTACTATGCCGGTCTCTTTCGACCAATTCAGCGATTTTATCGCAATTTTCGACGACAGGCCTTCCGGAGCGTGGCGCATCTTCGACCACCTCTACACCAGAACGAAAACGTTGAAACCATCGTTGTGCGGTGGAAATGGAAACTGTATCGGGTCCATAAACTGCACAAATTTTATTGGCGGCTTGAGATGCATTTTTGCCTTTATCGTAGTAGTACTGTAAAATATGCCGTATTTTCTCTTTATTTTGCTCCATGTTTGCGACGCTATAACTCACGAACGACTTAAAAGAAACGACAATCAATCAAACACGTGTTAGCGCGTGAAATGAGCTTTCCAAAAAGGTATAGCATGAGCCGATGCGACGAATAAAACTAGAACTACGCGCTTTCAGCGCCTACTAGCGAAAATACCGCAAGACTCTTTTGACAACCATTATCAATTTGTCCATTAAATACATGAAAGCATTTGATGTATAAGATTTGTAATATATGTATGTACAAGTATATCACCATTTACTTAAATTACCATTATATATACCTTATCATTTAATTAATTCAGTTAAACCTAAGATCTAATTGGCAAGTCTAAGGGATGTAGCCTTTACAGTCGGCGAGTCTCTTCACTGTTGTCCAGTAGGTTAATAACGTGTATATTGGGATGGCAGCTTAGGCGATTAAGATATCTTGAACTACAAGTAAGTTTCTGAATCTCGCATTTCACCATGTTTATTTCAATGCCTTTGTGTAAGTTAATATTTTTGAGGTACCACGGAGCGTTTGCGATCAACCTGAGTGTTTTTGACTGATATCTTTGAATTAGTTTTTCGTTCGATTTACTTGCAGTACCCCAGATTTGAATTCCATATGCCCACATCGGTTTTAAACTGCTTTCCATTGGGAATCTTTGGTTTGGGATCCATTAACCAGTACATTTTTTCATCTTGATTTTAAGCTAATCTCGTTTGATTTTTATATTTTGCTGCCATGTTAGTCTTTTATGAGTGCAAATCTCGTTTGGGATTTTTATATTTTGCTGCCATGTTAGTCAGTTGTATCTAAATGTAAAAAAAAGGTATGACCTAAATAGGTAGAGTGCAGCTGGTTTTCACTTTTATTTTAAATAACAACCCATTGTGTCAAACTCTATCAGCTTGTTGAATGTCTACGAAATCGTTTAAAATCAACTATGAGAACACAAAAAGCCTTTGGAGTGTTTTTTCACTAAAGGTCGATAATATCAAAAAATTTAAAGAAGCCGTGCTTAAAAATCGTTGTACTGGCATCAGAGAGAGAGAGGATGAGAGAGCAGATGATTTCAATATCTTTTATTGACCGACTCAAAGTTAATATTTTGGATTTGAAGTGTATCAGTGCTAGCAACACACCAAATTACCTGAATAGTTTGCAAAAACTTCCGTAAAACAGATCCTTGAAAATGTAGCTATGGACCCTACATTCGTCAAACATATCATAACAGGTGACAAAAGTGAGTTTATAAATATGAAGTCGAAACTGTCAACAATGATCAGAAATGAAAGGAAACCAAAAAACCAATGTTCGCTGAAACACTCTAAGCCAAAGCTTGTAACAAGTGTATGAAAAATTAAACTAAGCATACTTACATTGGCTCAGGAGATTATTTCGAAGGGAAGGAGCGATAATAAAAATTTTATTAAAATACGTGGAACTGTATATTTTTGCAAGTCCGTTTCATATCTGATTAGGTGGTTCCTATGGTATGTATATTTATCTGCCATTAAATCACATTTACGCTATTTATTCTCTTATTTTCGAATAAAATCAGAATCCTTCTTGAAATCTAAAATTGTCTATTTTTATTTATTTATTTACATCTACATCTGTATATATGTACTTTTTTTAAATATCAGAAAAATATATTCCAAAATATTTAAAGATCCTTTTATTAATGGCTTAATACAAATTTACATTTTTAATTTAAAACTTTATTTTGGCAAAAAAAAAATTTAGAAACCTTTGCTGCATCCCAAGTATTCTTCACATACTTATAAATAGTAAACAAAGTATTTAAATAAGTGTATAATTAAATTAAATTCATTAAGAAGCTACATTGTTAAGTATGGCCATGGGCTCCTCACTGAACTCGACATTTGTATAATGCTTCTTCAATTCATTCTTCAATTCCATACTATGGGACCAGTCACGAGTCTCACAGACGACTTTAACCTATTGAGCGAACAATAATTTATTAATGAAAAGTAGGAAGTAGGTATCTATAAGAGTAAAAAGGTTTCCGTAAACTCACCGACACTGTGTATATATCTCTGAGCCAAGCGCGCTCGTGCATTATATCCTTGATGGAGACACCTAAGTGGGAAGAAGTAGTCTGCACAGATCATATATACCACCAGGGCGATCACTAACTTCGGCCGAAACTTGGGCACTAGACGACCTTTAAGCGGCTAGACCACGCTCCAAACAGCGTCCAAATACAGTGGTATCTATATTGCCGCCACGCCAGAGAATCACAACCCTACAGAAATTTCAGTATATTATTCTACAAACTCCTTTTCCTTATCCAAAGCAGCATGTAATTACTCACTTTTTGCCTTTCAGATTCATTCAACTGTCCCGCCAAGTACAGCGAAGCCAAGCCCGAAGCTTTTAGCGCCCTCCACCACCACACTTCTCCTCCTCCACCAAACGTAGAATGGCCAATGCAATCCATTCCTCCTTCACCACCACCATCTTATCGATGAGCGGTAGTGCCGTCACATAAGCATTATAGCCGACTTTGGGCACTGCTAAGCCATCGGCAAGCGTATTGTTGATGGGTGTGTGTATAGGTCCATTATTTTCCATGGCTTGAGAAAAACTGGGACACTTCTCCGACTCAACGCCCTTTCGCATAAAGTAAGAACAAAATTTATGTACCTTTAGCATATCTATTTTTTTCATAAATCGCTTTCCCTACTTACAATAACGGTGGTGTTCGGCGATAAAGCTTTAATTGCGGTCGCAATGCCGGCTATAAGTCCACCACCACCAACCGGTATAATCACAGCATCTGGATTGGGCACCTGTTCCAATATCTCTAGACCGATTGTGCCTTGACCAGCCATAATTTGCGGATGATCATATCCATTGATGTAGAGCATACCCTTATCTTGTGCCATTTTCATGGCGATCGTTTTAGCTTCACCCATATCATTGCCTTCCACAATTACGGTCGCCTTGTAATTGCGACATTTTTGAATCTTCATTATGGGCGCAGCTTTTGGCATTACGACTATGACGGGTATATTTAGCTTCCAGCCATGATAGCTCAACGCCTATACATGCGATGATTTTGAATTTGTTAGTGGTTGTTTATTCGATTTCTACTTGTATTAATTTTTATTGAGATAAACCAACCTGTGCATGATTTCCAAGCGAGGCGGATATGACACCAGTCTTCTTTTGTTGTTCGGAGAGGCAGAGAAGAGCGTACCTAGCACCACGTTCTTTGAAACTAAAAGAGAGTGAAAACAATATGAGATATAAGCAAATCTATATAACAGATTATCTGTGTGGACCCGGGACAACAAGCGTGCAACTTGATTTCAAGTGCCAATTAGAGATCATTCTTACAAAAACGAACTCAAAGCTCGGTTATGTCAAGTATTTCTAATAAAATACAGTTTCTCATTCAATTATACCTGTACCTACTAAGGTTTGGGAAACTCCATTCCTAATCTAGAAAGGTTCTGTAGCCATTTAGAGGATCTTAAAACTTGTAGATTAAAAATATGCGGGATAACTACAAGACGATCTGTTTTAAAGACTCAATACGCTCATCAGGAAATGAAGTTAATTTGTTTTACGAAGAAACAAATTCGGAAAATCAGTTCGTAGCATCAACGACTACCTATTGATTGATTGAAAAATGAGGAATGCACCGCGATCTTAAATCTATTGTGCCCTCTCCTAAATCGCAAAGAGACTCACCTAGCCCCAGCACATTGATAAAATCCAATATCCTGCTGGGTGCTAGTGAAGCGATGCGATCCTTAATCGGAAACATGAATCTAAGGACTTTAAACCTGCGTCTGCAGACTGCTGTGCAGTGAATTAGCAGATGTTCTGGTGTTACAGGCTCCCTGTCACAGAACTGGCAATTTACGCAAGAAGCTAGGTCATGTTGTGTAAATGCTTCTTCAGCTTGCAGTGGCCAGTGTTAAATCCGACCAGTAATATTGCATATTAAAACCTGCTGCGGTTGAGCGCCCCCTCTCATTATCAATTTGGCATGCCGCATGCTATGTAGTTGGTGCTAATGCCTCTCTCTACCTACTTCATCCTGCTGGCGGAGCAACTCCTTTATGGTGTGGGGACCCACCGCAGTGAAGGGTTAAGGTCCAACCATGTAAGTGGATGCTGCAAAGCGGACGAGCTCATCAGCCAGTTCGTTCCCGGGCACCCAGGTGAGGTGCACTTGTTTACATTCCGCTAGGCTATTCAGCCGTTCTCTGTCCTTCTGCTCCAGTAGCGATTTGATCTCACAGGATGAGACTGCTTTAAGTGCCGCTTGGCTATCGCTAGGTATGGTTATACGTTCGTTGCTATAGTTGCATCGGAGGTTTATCTCTATGCACCGACTTATGACAAAGACTTCTGCCTGAAAAATTCTCGGAAAACTTTCCATAGGTATGGAGAGCTTGGTGTGTGGTCCTGCGACATTTTCGAGCCGTCAGTATACCACTTGATCATACTATCCCTAAGCAGAAGCTCAACACTGGAATTATGCCATTCAGTCTTGCTGCCAAGGGTAGCATTGAAATTCTTGGTAAAGTTAACCTTTTTAGTAATGCTTCCTTTGGTAAATCCTAAGCACAAACTGTCATTGGTTACAGGAAAAGCAGTGATGCGAAACATTTTTCATAAACATTCATCAAAGCATAATTGTGTGTGTATACTTATGAGTTAGTAGTATATCACCGATTAAAGTAAGCAATTGCACTTTGGACCTGCCAATCATAAATGCAAATAATTAGTGGAAGACTGTTCAGTGCCGGCAATGAACAAATATTGATAGCCTTAATTAATTGGGAATACACATTATAAAGATAAGGAAAACGGAACTTATTTTCTTTCATATTTTTTGTGCTTATAGATTTTTGAACTCAATCAAAATTACTGTTTAAATTGTTTTTTAAATTGACTTGATTAGATTTTACCTGCCAGTTACTTGCAGAAAGTCTTTCTTCAAATACAAATCCATGCCATAAGAGTCTGATGAAGTGGAACGCTGAAAATGAAAGCAGAAACAAATTTGTATAATTTTTATTAAACATATACAGAAATATATATATAAAAATGTATAATCAGTATATATAATAATTAAGCATATACGCCTACTTAACAAATAGAGTAGATTCTAAAAATTATATTTTCAAAACTTACGGTTACAGAATATTTTAACGCAATACAATTTTTCGAATTTGCTTGATTTATTACTCGAAGGCTCGAAAATCCGCTATGTTTATAACATGTTTGTCGATTAAATATCTACAAATAGTCAGATGCATAGGTCTAATGGTAGGGTGGAGTCTATTCTGGTTGGTTCATCTACTTCACAGTTACCATGAATATCATTATCGCCTGCAAAACATTTCAGGTTTATCATGAAATATGATGTTAGATTTTCTAAGAGATCAAGGCTGAAGGAATGCCTAAAAATCTAGGTGTCTTTGCTGATTTTAAAGCCATTTGGTTATCTGTCACTCCATGTCAGAACATGTTTCGTTAGTAGCAGTGATCTCCGCTTGAAAACACTGCAGTGATCTGGCAGACGAAAGGGGATTTTGGTGTCTAATTTTGCAGAAAAGTCACCACCTCCCACTTGATTATATAGTTTGAACCCATGTTGTTGTTGTTGTTTTAACGGAATATCAATCCCCGTTAGAATGGTAAAGGTTATCCAGTCGACGTCATCTAGCGGGAGGCCCAGGAAACGTGCTGTTTCGACGGGGTCGGACCAAAGGGAAATGGGTGTCCCACATGCAGGACATATATTGGATATGCCTGAGTCTATTCTGGATAAGTAGGAGTTTAACCTGCTACAGTATCCAGAACAAAGCTGCGCTAGGGTCACTCGCGTTTCGCGCGGCAACTCGAGCTCTTCGTCTGCGATGGGTGGTGATTTGACTTCAAGAACGCCATTCACTGGAAGAGAGTCGGTAAAGGTGTTGATAGCACCACTATGAATGGCAGTCAGTGCCTGTCGGAAGTTAGTTGAGTCCGAGGTCCGGTCGGCGTATTGTTCTATGTCGCCGATGTAGTTAAGGAAATACCTCTTGATGTTCCTAGGAGGCGTTCCGCTCCAAGCAGTTGGCTGCAAGGGTGATTTCTACGAGAGCATCCTAGCAGGAACTGCTTGGAGCGGAGTTTATTATGTTCTTTAACTGGAAGCTTAAGCGTCTCACTATGTAGGTGTTCGATGAGAGACATCAAGAGGCATCCTGTCGCGGTCCGGAGTGCAGTGTTCTGACAAGTCTGAAGTTTCCTTATCTGCGTACCACTGCATCCAGGGGACCATATTGCTGCAGCGTAATTGAGGACCGTTTGAACCCATCCGTATAGATGCTTAGCCCTGCGCCTATGTCCACCTCGCGCTTTTCCCACTCTTCTCCAGAAGGGAAAGAAAAGGCACGATTTTCGAATTTCGACGAGTTCTGTAGTAGTAAATGTAAAATGACGTTTATTGCCTGACTGGCGTTGTTCTAAGAGCCCTTGCGGCTAAGTTTTGCTTCCATGTTCTGCCTTGTCTAAAGCAGGGAGCTCCATTTTTTCTAGGATCTTATCATTAGTAAGTACTTTTCTTCTTTACTGACACCGCTTACGCGGTTATAGCCGATTTAACAACAGCGCGCCAGTCGTTTCTCTTTTTCGCAATTTGGCGCCAATTGGAGATTCCACGCGAAGTCAGGTCCTTCTCACCTGGTCCTTCCAACGGAGTGGAGTTCTTCCCCTTCCTCCGCTTTCCCTGGCGGGTACTGCGTCGAACGCTTTCAGAGCTGGAGTGTTTTCGCTCATTAGGACGACATGACCTAGCCAGCGTAGCCGCTGTCTATGTCAATGTCATCGTTTCCCTCGTACACCTCATCGTTCCATCGAATGCGATAAGAACCATAAATCTTTCGCAGAGCCTTCCTCTCGAAAACTCGTAACTTCGACTCATCAGATGTTGTCATCGTCCATGCCTCTGCACCATATAGTGGGAGTGACGTATAGAGTTTCGTCTTTGATCGTTGAGAGAGGACTTTACTTCTCAATTACCTATTCAGCCCGAAGTAGCAACTGTTGGCAACAGTTATTCTGCGTTGGATTTCGTAGCTGATATTGTTTTTGGTTTTAATATTGGTTCTAAGATACAGGAAATTATCTAGTTTGATGACAGGAGATATTTCGACTTGCCTTCGTTCACTGTCAGACCCATTTGTTTCGCATCTTTATTTTTTCTGGAGAAAGCAGAACTAACGGCGCAGATGTTGAGGCTGCACACTCTTATAAAAGGCTATGCCGTCTCGATTCAGCTCGAATTATTTAAGCATTACCTAAAGATAATATTCTGGACCCAAAGATATTATTACGAACCTAAAGATAATATTCCAGACAAATGTTCGTACATATATTTATGTGTCAGGGTAGATTTTTCACTCTATATTTTATTCATTGGAATCTGCATTCAGACCATTTCAATGTAGAATTCCTTTAAAGACAAGCAGTAATTGCTTGCCGAAAAGTAGAACCTTAATTATGTTTACCATTGAAAAAAATTTAATTTAGTCTCTTTACTTCAATTTATTAAGGAAAATAGTAAAAATCGAAATTTCAAAATAATTTTTATATTTTCTTAAGTTTTCCGAAAAGCGTGAAAATTGTTCAGTTGCGCTCAAACTAAGACGCCCCTACTTTCGTCGTACTCACTTCTCATTAAGTCGCATTAAGAGTATTTAGTACATATTACAACAATCAAGAAGATTAATTAATAGCAAGTGTTTTCAATATTTATCAGTAAAATAAATATTTTAATTCACATTTTGAACTTTGCCCACTTTTTTATTATATTATTTATATTTAATTCGGTGCTATAACAAAATAATCATCAATATGTTTACAAAAGCACTACCAATATCTGCAGTCGAATGCGAAAAAAATTGCATTCAAATTCATTATTACTCACCGGACATGGTGTTTTCGCCACACCATCCTTAATGAGAAAAGCCGCCGAAGTTACATCATGGAAGGATATTTTCTGTGGTTTCTCAGGATCACAGAACGGATCGAGTACATTCTCTGTAGTATTGAATTTCGTTGGCACTGGTATATCGTGGTTAGGTAAGAGCACTGTACCGCTACTTTTAATTACATATTTAGCTTTTATATTTTTATTACTGTTATCGGCTTTCACATTTGCACTGTCGTTGCCAACCGATTTTGGTACTGCCACTGTGGTTTTAGATGGTGTTTCGCCATTTTTCTCTCCCGAAGGCATGTTTTCAAAGTATTTAACTATTACTGCGAACCCACCGAAATATTAAACTCAAATATGTTTTACTTCCGTAATATTAGCACTTAACAGTTCTTACGACTTAACACGACTGATCAATTTTCGTACGAGTATTTACAAATTATAAACTATTAATTTCAAGTACAATAACAACGGCGATGGCGAATTAAATTAAGCGATAGATTAATATTTTCGTATAAACCTTGTATACAGGGTGTAACAATAAGTACTTTCGAAAGAAAAAAGTACATATATATTAAATAACGCCAGATTTTTTATCGAACCTGCGACAGACAAGTTTGATTTGATTTTTCCTTCGCTTCGGTATAGATACGACTTCCCATTGAACTTTTTTTAGTTTGATTCTATAATGCTTTTAAGCCCGTTGCCAATACAATTATTTTATAATTAATTTCTGAAGTCTTGATGCTTTTAAAAATATTAAAGATTTTCACAAATCACCCTGTACAGCTTAATCTAGGTGTTTGTATACATATATGTATGTTAAAACATACTCGAGCCATTATAATTGAATTATGCTGATAAGGAAATTTAGCACTCAACACTTGATAGAGATAAGGCCATAAGTCTGCTTTAGCATCAGTAAGGCCAACCATAAAAACGAAATTGCGACCAATATCAATAGTTACTACAAAATAAGACTGTTAACAGCGTTTTCCAGTAGTGGAAAGTTTGCACTGCCGTAAACGTCCTGAAAATTGCATTATGATTTTCTTTAGAAATGATTCTACGATTTTATTATGATTTGACATTGTCTCAGTTCTGTTAAACGATATCAGAACAGGTAATTCCAATCCCTGAAGATGATACCATGAGTTTAACACACCTTTACAAGGGGATACAAAATCCCGACATGGGAAGTTAAAAATTAAGGCCATATCAAGTACCTGAGAGAAGTTTTGAACAGCAGACTAAAGTGAAAACTCAAAGTGGAGGAGGCAGTCAAAACAGGCATAGAGATACTTACGCCTGAACCACGTTTACAAATTTTTCAACTTTACGAAATTTCACGTTTTTAAAGAACGCGCGCTTCGGTCAACTTATGGTCAACATAATCGGCCTACTGAGCTTACTATTCGCAACACCATCAGCCATCTTAAGACCCACGATTCATTATAGGATAATATTCGACCAAATATACCACGTACAGTACGCAGTGCAGAAAATATAGCAGTCGTAACTGAAAGTGTACACCAAGACCGTGGAGAGTCGATTCGGCGCCGTTCGCAGCAACTCGGACTGAAGTATGGAACGACGATATTTTAAATTGAAAGTGTACAAAATAGAGCTTGTGCCAAGCGGCATGGTTTCACTCTATGGACTCTTGAAAAGTTCCAAGCAGATCCGTCGTTTTCGAGCCAAATTTTATTCAGCGTGGAGGCCCATTGGGTAAACAAAATTGGCGTATTTGGAACAAAGAGCAACCTGTAGACATTCAAAAGCTGACATTTCAGAAAAAAAAACAAAGATTTGGTGTGGTTTGTGAGCCGATGGAATCATCGGTGCATATTTCTTCAAAAATTAGGCCAGTGATAATTTTGCATTTTGGGCCGGCGGATTGGCTACCAAGATTGTGTGATATTACACCGTTAGACTCTTTCCTGTCGGGTTATGAAAAGTCTAAAGTCTATGCGGACAATTCCGCTTCGATTCAGGCCTTGGAACAAAACATCACGGAGGTCATTCCCCAGTTATCAGTCGAAATGCTCGAACAAATCATCGAAAATTATACCTAACGGATGGACCATCTGAAACGCAGGAGCGGCTATCATTTGAAAAAGATAATCTTCAAAAAATAAACGCCAAAGACTGTTCTTTCGAATGATAATGAACATTCCCCATTAAATTTGAAGTTTCTGTGTTTTATCTTTAAAAAAGTAGGAACCCTCGTAATGCATCAGCCTTTATGTATTTGATTGATTGTTAAAACGATTAATTGCGCTGTTGAGAACTATCCATTAGTGCTGATAACATGCTCACTGTTTTATAAATACTCCTAATTATTTATACTCGTGCTGTACTTATGAACTATATATATACATAAGTGGGCTATAGATTTGACTTAATCTTGTTTTGAATTTTGACATTTTTTTGTCACGCTTTGCTTTATTTACTAATTCCGTTATAAGTGTACACATGTTGCGAATACAAATTTTATTACGAAAAAATAGATGAGATTATCTTGTTCGGCAAATTTTTCTAAAAGTAGTACACTTTTGTTTATACACATATATGTACATACATACATATGTACATGATAATCAATTTTAACAGTATAATTTCATTTTTACTTTCGGATAATTTTTTTTTTTAATTAATGTATGATGATGTACTCATTTATGGCAGTTGCTAGGGCGAAATTCGGTCACTATAATTTTCTTTGATTGTTCCCTGACTTTAAATGCTCTGAACTAAGAAAACTATACCTACAAGTATAACGAGAAGGTAATGGTTAAAATACCATGAAAATAGTCAAATACTGCTGACGCAAATACTTTGATAATTATATAATATTAATATTACCGTATAAATTTTTCGGTGAACAAGGACAACAAAAATTAATTGAATATCAACTCAAGCAAACACAGAAATCGTTGAACCAATAAGATTTTCGCATCCATTTCACCGGTTACAGTGGTTTGTCATTTTGCGAATGTGATGTTAGAGGCTCTTTCTAGCTAATTTTGGGTTGCTAAAACAGAAAATGATAGTAAAAATTTCCTAACTTTGCCGAGTTGCCAGTTCTTAGCCACAGCGAAATTCGACTGCGTCTCGGTTTTGCAGATCCAACTGCCTTGTAAAAATACTAAAAACAGGCTAAGAATAGTTAATAGAGCCTACTGATTTATTTCGCCAAAAACTTAAGACATTCATCAATTTCTATACAACAATAACAAAAATATTAGTTTATTTTATTAAACTCATGCTAACACAGGTACATATGTACTACTATTTTTATTTTTTTTTTTTAATTGATATTATTTTTTTTGTTATTTATACTTTACGATAAGATCAAAGTGCGTATCAAACGTGTGACTCGTAAATTGTGTTATTGTTGTTCTTTTAGTGATTTTGGTATAAATAATTTGCGCTTGTTGAAATGTTGATAGGCAATTAATTGACATCTTAAAATACATTAGGGATAAGACTGGAACGCATAATATTTGTTTCGAGTGTTTAATAAAAGGAAGGCGTGGCAAGCTGGCAAACGGTGAAAGCGATTTTGTTAACAAATGTGACATGTTTGTCATTCGAGAGATTATTTTGATCGAATGCGTTATGCAAATTAAGTTTAATACTCTTTTGGAATAACTACTTCCAGTATTTAAAATTTAATGCAAACACCTAATGTTTCAGTTTCAAATTTGAAATAAATAATTATTTAAAAAAATATTTATTTGTATTTATAGTCTAATAATTATCTACCCCAATTATTTTGTTTCAAAAATATTATATGATTCCTCTGTACCCAAATAAATTCTAAGATAATGAGAAATATTTATTTGTTTCGGTCATAAAAAAACATATTAATGTCTTCTTAGAAATATATTTTAGTGTTCATGAATAAATTAAAAGCCAGATGTATTTCAATTCTAGTTTATTTCCAACAATTAATATTTGCTTTATGTTGTTTACTATATTATATTGTCTTGATAAACAAATATTAGGGGTTTGCGAAATGTCATAAATGTCAAAATATAAACTAAAACATAATTATTCTAGTTCCACTAACACTTACTCATTTAAATTGATGTTTGTTGATTATACATATACATATATACTAACTATAATACTATGTTTATAGGTTTAGAAAAATATGAGGCAAAACAAAATTTTCTTTATGATCTAATCAGTGATACTCGGATAAGGTACTATTTTAAAACTTTCCTTTTAGCGCAGTCGGAAATCGCGTGTAATTCGAAAAAATATTGTATAATTTGTATTTTCAAAGGTTTTATTCTGTATTCTTAAAACTTCATATGAGGAGTTTAAAAAGAGTTCTGCTTTTTTGTTATGCAGAAAATTTTGTGCCATATAATTTGAACAAAAAGTCGGTCAAATGGCCACCACGGCACTGAATGTTGTCTTTTGAACTTTGCTAGTACAATCCGCACTAAACGAGAGTTTGACTCACCGGAAAAGCGATAATTTTGTTTGTGGACGAATCCATCAAGCCAGAAATGGGAGTCATCTGAGAAGATAGTTTTTTGGAGAACATGAACGTGACTATGAGTGGTACAAACCCTTCAAAGACGGTCGAAAGATCGTTGAAGATATGTTTCATTCTGGGACGACCTCTTCAACTGATGAAAATATTGAAAAAGTGAAGGATATTGTGAATGCAAATTGACAATCTACGAACGCCGTTTTCAATCAATCGAAGAGATAAAACAAAATTCGCTGAAAGCCATCCGAAAAAATGCTTATGTGTTTCGAGGACTGGAGAAATCGTTGGCATAAGTGTATTACATCTGGTGAATCTGGCAAATATTTTATTGGAATTGTCGATCAGTCATAATCGGACAAAAACCTATAAGAAATGAGCTCCCAATAGGTGGTTCTATTTTTTTGGCAGAATAACGCAGTTTAGAACGGCAAGTAATATTGAAGCTTCAATTTGCCGATTGATACACCGTTCAGCCTGCACTTGAGAGATGTTGAGTAACAGTCAAATCATCCTCAAACCAATATTTGAGGGCATGTCTCGCACGGTGGTTTCCTTCCGGGTAGCTTTTCGTAACAGAAAATTTGTGCCACTTTCACCCAAGAGATGACATGATCAGAACAAGACACGTATGTATCTATTTAAGTACAAGATGTATTCAGAAAAGTCAACGGAATTTCAATATTTTGCCTTCGTTTAGAGAGATCAATTCTAAAACCCTTTGATGCACCATCCTCTATAGAGGAAAATCGTAAGCTGAAAGTGTTAATGCATTTCCCTATCACTAAAAAAAGCTTTGCTCTACAAGTAAGTGATCCATTGTGAGATTCCCCACTTTTCTTTTTAAGAAAAAACAGAAACTTCAAATTTAATGCGGAATTTTTATTTTTTTTAAGATTATTTCTTTCAAATGTTGGCCGCGGTAGTAACTGGCCAACAAGATGGGCGATGTTTTGTTCCTAAACCTAAATCAAAGCGGGATTGTCGACATAGACCCACATGAAAAAGTCTAACGGTGTGATATTGCAGGATATTGGTGGCCAATCAACAAACCCAGAATGTAAAATTATCTGCTCACCGAAGTGTTCTCTCACAAAATCCATTGATTGACGCATTGTATGGGAAGTGGCGCCTTCTTGTTGAAACCAAATGTCGCTGATATCACGAGCTTCAATTTCGAATAGTTGGTTATCAATTATTTCAATGTAACGAGGCCGTTGACGATTACGTTCGCACCGGCATAATTTTTGAAGAAATATCCACTAAATTTGGATGAAATGGCAGCTCTTGAATCTCGACAGGTTGCTCTTCGTTCCAAATGCGACAATTTTGCCTACCCTTTGAGCCAGAAATGGGCCTCATCGCTCAAAAAATTTGTATTTCGGATCTTCTTGACACTTTTCCTATATATTTTGTACGCTTTCAATTTAATATCTCGACGTAAAATGCGCCAAGTCGTTCCATATGTCTGTACGAATTGCTGCGAACGGCACCGAATCGACTCACCACGGTCTTCGTGTACACTCTCAGCAACGGACGTGGTATATACGGTTGAATATTATGCAAGATGGATGATGGCGTTGCGAATAGTACGCTCAGTAGGGCGATTATGTCGTAGACGTATGTCTTTCCATGATGAAATACCAAAAAATATTGAACAAAAATGGCATGACAGCTTTATAGGACTCACGCGTGATCTGTCAAAAAAAGGATATACGTAGAAAAATGTGCCTCTACTTGATCCACCCGTTATAATCTGTCACGACCTATGTAACCAAAACTATAAGCACCCCTTACAACCTAGACTATAAGTATTAAAATACAGATTTTAGATTTTTATTATAATTCTTTCATTCATTTATTCATCATCAAATAATTACAGTGATTGGTGTTAGGTTGTTTATCAATTAAATTTTATTCATTTCAATTTACGCATTTACTTCTCGCCTTCATACACAGAGTTCATTGTTTCACTTTTACGCAGCAGCTTGCATTTACTGTTACTTATTGTTGCACTGCACTTAACCAATGTACGAAGTTGTTGTTGTCTTTAGTTTAAGCCTAAGAGCAACACTGCTATTATTTTTCGCTAAGCCAAAAGACATACACCATACATACATAAAGGGGAAATAAAGGCGACAAAAACAATTGGTTTTATTTTTTTTTTAATATATTTATGTATTTATTACTTCACCACAACTAATCAACTTATAAAACTACATATACAATATGTCGTCAACTGCAATTCACTAAATATTTTACATTAACTAAAATTAAGCGAAGAAAAATTTATGTGAAAACAAACTAAGCAACTAGGGTGAAGGGGGAGAGAGTCGATTCCAAAAAGCATATACATACTTATATAATGCTAGAAAATTACATAAAATGTGCAGCGCCGAAAAGTAGACAAAGCACAAGTGTTTTGTTATTATATCTTTTACGCATTGTTGTTGGCCACTTTTCAGGCTTACAGTTGCAAGTCTAATGCAATAAGCGGCTAACAAATTTGGTTGTACACAAACGAAATTTGCGGCAACACGTACTCCCCCGTTAGTGCGCACCATTTTTGAAGCTTTTGATTATCTCATATATTTGTTTTTGTTATATTTGCGTTTTTAGCTTTGCTAGGCTAACTCTGCCACACTGCAACAGAGCGTTGCGCGGCGCGGCGGCAGACACAACATTCGATAAACAAATTGCAATTTTTCAAAATGTATATTTTTTATTAATAATTAATTACGAGTTACTTCAAGATTAACTAAAAAATGTAAAATCGACTTCTACTTCAACAATAAAATTGCAGTTTTACGGTGTTTTTGCTAAGTTTTTGTTTGCTTCTTTGTTACGTTTTCCAATCGATTTACATCATAAAACAAGCAAGAGGGGTAATTAATATTAATATTATTATCATAGTTTGAGGGAAGAAACTAAATAACGCTTAAAGTAAAAGAAATATAACTAAAAAAAAGTAAACTCAAATAAAATCATACTGGAAAAGCAATGGGCAAAATCAACAAAAGGAAGTAAACGTTTTAATTTTTAAGATTTTTTGTTTTTTTTTTTTTTTGTATAGAACGAACCGTGGTGAGATAGTAGATAATCTTATATTGCTAAGTCAGTTAAAATATAACTTTTATCGCTTGCGCCCACTCATCTATGTATTATCATTATATATATATATATGTAGGTAATATGTATATTTTATTAAATTAAATTAATCCATTTGCATTTACTCTCATTTATGATTACGCTTACATCTTCAGCTTCGATCTTTCATTTATTTATAGTTTTTTGTTTTTTTTTTAACTTTATATTTAATATTTACTTATTTTCCTTTCGTTTACCGTTTCTTTTACTGCACTATACACTAAGTTTTTTGTTTTTAGTTTTTAATTAAAATATGTTGTTTACTCCTGCACGCAATTTTTAATAGTAAACTAGGTAAAAGTACTTTTTTTGTTATTTTGTGATTTTTTCATTTTTTTTTGCAATTTTTTTCTCTTATTTTTTACTTGTTACTTGTTTTTAGCTCATTTTCTGTCTCGCTTGTGTTGTTGTTATTAATAATAATATAATGTAATAGTAATAGTATTAATAATAATTAATATTTTGTTTTTGTTATTTGCTTCGTTTGTATTTACTTATTTTTTTTTTGCTGTAATTGAAATTAGTATTAATAAAGTTCTATAGTTTTCTTATTGTTTGGTTTGCCAAGTGTGTGTATGTGTGAGTTGATGTTTGTTCTCTAAGTAAATTTTAATTTTTTTTATTGTGATAACTGTATGAATTTTGAAATATATAGTAGCTTAAACGCTAAACGCAGCCAAAAAGCAACCAGCTTCCTAGAGCTCTCGGTGAAGACATGTGTACGCTCTCGCTCGTGTGTCGCATGGGGGTTTGGGTTGTTGGTCTGTACATATGCGCCATGTGTTGTAGCTGTGCTGTGTGTTTGCAGAGTTGACGCTGGCCTGGAAAGTGCTTGGAAATAAGTTGTTTGTTTGTTACATCTGCGTAAAAGCCTTCATCATCATCAGTGCTGCTGCTCAGGTGTGCGGCTGCTGGAAGTGCGCGTCGAGTTGATCGTGCGCTGTGCTGCTGCTACACTGCTCGCCTTGAATCCGAAGCGCTGCGAGATATAGTCATATTAATAGAGGTGGAGGTGTTCGGTCCAAGCAAACGCTACGCTGCTTCTACACTGCACTGCCGCCTCAGCTGCTTGCGGTGATTCACCGTGCGCCGAGTGGTTGGAGCGTGTATACACTGCCGTGGCGGCACACGCCCGCGCTGCTGCTGGCCAAACATTAGACGCCTGCTTTCAAGAGTATTTACTACATTTGGCCGTGCTTTTAATGCAAGTTTGTCAGTATGTTCCAGCATACATTCGTCGTATTTGGCGTTAGGCGTGCGCGCCGTTGGCATTGCCGTTGTGGCGGGCGTTGCAACTATCTGCCGTTTTCGCAGGCAAGTTTCGCCTTTGCCCCGTGTGTTGGTCGTACTAGTCTTTTCTTCGACATTTTTGTTTTTGTATGGGTGTGTGTGTTTCTGCGTGTGCCTGTGTATCTTTATGGAGTGTGGAAGTGTAGCTCTTTTTCTCTTTGCTTGTGTTTTTAATTTTCCCTCTGCTCTTTGCACTATAAACTATACTTTCTTAGCTGAGTTCTTTTATGTTTTCTTTTCGGCATTTTGTTTTCATTTCATTTTGTAGTGTTGTTGTTTATATTAATTATTATTATATATATAGTTATTAATTATATTATCATTATTATTTATATTTAATTTTTATGTATATATTTAATATTTATATTTATATATATATATTTATATTATAAAGTTGATGCTTCCAAAAGTTCAAATTTTTTGTATTTTTTCGCCAACTACCACAGGATTATTGCGTCGAATTTCTTGGGCCCCATGTTCCCGATAGTTAAATGTGCAGTCGTGTTTGTCGCTGCAATCTGTGTACAGCGCAGTAGAGTCCACCACATCGGCACTGAAAACCTGTAAATGAAGGAAAATTTGATGAAATTGTTGAAAACAATAAAATAAAATTAAAAATTTTATAAACGAAAAGTATTAGAGGCAAGTAAATTAGATGAAGAAGAGGCCAAGATATGCAGAAGCGACTACAAGGCACACATTCAGATACTATAATATATTTGATGCCATGAAAAATCGTCTCCTTATAACAATTATACTATGTTCCCACCAAAAATTTTAAGTGATTACATTACATTTAATCTCTTCACTAATCTCACGTTCTCACTGCCGTTGGACAGATAATAAAACAGAAGTTTTTGACTTTCAAGAATTCACATCGCTTAATATTTATTAAAAGAAAACCTTGTTCTATAATATTTTGTTATAATTTTTAAATATTTTGCATATAATGAAAATAATGGACGCATTTTATTTGAGAAGTCGATTTTCTGGTGAATTCAGATTCATTGCGTTTAATTCATTTGTTTGTTTACATTTTTACTTGTTGCAGTGTCTAAATCAGCTGTGTAATAGATTTCCAATGCTGACAAGTAGATGGCACAAAATCAGAGTCGCACCGAGAGATTTAGAGTGGATCAGTTTCAAATCACTTCGATGAAGTGGTTTTTAACTGTCATTTTTGTATGGGATAAACTACTCAACAGCCGAAATCGTGTGATTAAGTGTCGGTCTTAACATGGTATTAGACTTTCAGTTAAAAGTTTGTAGGTGCTTCTACTCTCAAACAACAACTTCACATCTTAAATCGGCAGAGGCTTTTTCAAGCGCCAATCATCTTTATATTATATTATTAAGTGCATGACTCGCGCTCGCATATTTTCCCTTTCTATCAAGATCAATATTTTCCTCGCCTATCTTCTTTCTTTCATAATCCGGCACTCACCTGTAAGACCAACTTTCTTGCGGCATTCAGCGCAACGATTCTTTTTCTTTTTTGCATCTTTGTCTTCCTCCTTGTCTTTATCATCTTCGGCTGTTTGGGAGGATGTTGATGGACCGGCAACGGCAGCAGCTTCGGTGCTAGTCTTAGCTGCGCTTTCTTCGTTTATTTTCTGCAAGCAAAAGAATAAAGCATAAATTTGAATTTAATGTAAAGTCAAAGAAACAAATATCACATAATTATAGAAAAATATATAATATCAAAATGTAACCTGCATTCACTACAAGATAAGGTGAAATCAATAAGTTTAGAACTGCCGCTAGTTCTCGGTATACATAGAGCTATTTAAAATACTAAGCTATATGGCGGATAGCGGGTGAGCAGCATGCACTTCTGCCTTCTTCTTCCTCTACGAGTGCATACATACATATTTATTTACGTCGGTATCTATACCAGAAGCATTGCACATTTTAGGTGGCTAACAGCCAAAATTTCTTCGCTCTAATGCCAATTTTATTTGTTGATATTAAGGCGAAACAAAACTCGTGCCCTGCTACTTGCTGCTGCACAGCCTAGGCGAGTGCAGTGCCCGTGAAATTTAATTAAACACTCGAACAAGTACTTAGTAGCGAGTTGCATACACATTCAGGTGACTTTTATGTAATCCCACTGCTTTTGTCTTTTTATCAGAAATTGCGGAAGTTTAAGGGAGCAACCAAAAAGGCATTAAATAAGTAATGTGGAGCATAGGAAATTAATAAAAAAAATATTTACATAAAACTAATTTGCGATTACGACAATATTTTCGAAAAATACATGAAACTAAATAAAGTTAAAATCATAAAAAACGTTAATCGTTGCAGCAGCAATAACCCGCAGAAGAAAAAAAAAGTTTTCATAAAAGAAGTTGAGGTTAATCGGTCAGATTGTATGGCAGATATGTGCTAAATCGGCGATTCCGACAAATTAGCAGATTCTTAGGGAGAAAAAAACATGTGCAAATTTTCAGATCGATATTGCATGTCATCGATTCATACCGAACATAGCTGTCAAAGTGTAAAAATTTCGATATTTCTATTGACAGCTTCAAGATTTTAAGCTTCTGCCTACAAGCAAAGCAATAAAAATTAAACAAAATTTACTATTTTCAAGAAAAAACATGTAAAGTAGCAAATAAATATGTAGTTAGATATGTAAGGGCAAATGAGAAACCAATAGTTCTTGCCACATGTATGTATTTACATAAATATTGAGTAACTGCAAGACATTTTGTAACACAACGTTGCAATATGTTCAGTGATAATTTGAAAAAAAAAAAAAAAAACACCAACGCAAAAAATTAATTTGCAGTTACTCTGCAGGGTAGGAAATGCAGACGAAATACCGTTCAAATTGAAGAGTGTGCGGCATTTGTAACAAACAATTTAATCAAGAAGCTAATTGGTAAGACATTTACCCCTTTTTTAGACGAATTATTATTACTAGTTGAGGGAGCCGTCGAAATGGGTTCGGCGATTGGCACAACCGACGGCGGTGTTAATGAATTTTGCAACTCCTCCGCTGTTGGTGCACTACTACCGCCACCAACAACACCACTGTTGTCGACATCGACAGCAGCTACATTAGTGACAACCGTATTACTAGCTACTGCGTCATTTGTTGCTGCTGCTGGTGGCGCTTCTTCATTGTTTGCGTTCTTCTGCTTGGCATTATGCGCTTCTTTGACCATAGCCACCATTATATTGTTGCTAGTAGTTGGTATAGTTTCGTAGGATTTCAAATTATTGCCAGCAAACATTTCAGCGCCTTCATAAACTTTGGACGCATGAGTATTAAGCGCCGTTTTGTCGTGCACAGGACTAAAGCGACGCACCGGTGGCACGTTTACTGAACCCGATTCGATGATGCCAACGCCGGTTGCCACATGTTTCGTACCGCCACTGTGGCGGCGCTTGAGCAAACGTTTGCCGCTGCTGCGGCGTTTGCTGGCACCCTGCACATTTTCGCTGGAGCTTGTAGGTGCATTTGGGCGTTCTGCTGAGAGTTCATTCGGTATGGACTCGGTTCCGTTTGGTGTCTCTGGCAGTTTGGTAGCAAATTGCTGCTGCAATTTGGATAACTCAGCCGCTTCGTATTCAGCTTGCGCGCCTTGCGGTACTTTCTTAAGTTTCTTAGTGACTTTATTTGTGCCCGCTTTACGTTTCAGCACCGTAACATGCTTCACCTTCAATATCGACTTGGACTTTTCCACTGTGGGCAGCTGGCTACCCACCGTGTCTTTTGTATTCGCGGCATTGGTTTGTGACTTGCTTTTGGCAGTTGTTAGACGTATTTTAGACTTGGTATTTGGTGAACTGAAATTTACATGACGTTTGCGTTTCGCTGTTGTTGTTGTTTGGCGGTTGATATCATCGCCGCTGGCAGAGCGTAATTTTCTAGTGTCTTGTGAAATACAAGTAACAAAGGAAAGGTATATGAAACAATATGCAATTGGTTAGCTTTATTTTATTGTGCTCACGATTTCGGCGTGCACCGTGCAATGTGTTGGCCGCTGCCGCCGTGTTTGAGGTGGTTGGCAGTGCAACGGACGTGGCTGTAGCCGCCGCCGACGACGTTGCAAAGTTATTAGCAATTTTATCGTCTTGTTGCTGTTGTTGTTGCTGTTGCTTACGTATGCGCTCATTGGCGTCTGTGGTGGCGGTTGTGGCCGCACTCGGTGCAGTCTTCATTTTGGCGGCGGACATAGTTTTCGCTTTTGTTGGCTTGATTTTGAATGGATTTACTTAACTTGCGGTGCAATTGGAAATTAAGGAATGTGTTGTTAGGCGTCGAAAAAAGCGGTGCCGAAAGATTTGCGTTAATTTTCAGATTAAACAAATTTGGTCGAACGGAAATTTTCATTATTAAAAAGCCATTTTATACAATCCGCACTACTACTTCGGCCACGTGAACAAATTTAATAGACATACGTCGGATTTCGGCTGTTCTTTTTGGTATTTACTTATGTATTTTTAAATTTATGAGATTTTAAAAATTTTTGAAGTTGGAAAACTGAAAATTTACTTAACAAGCGATTTAAAATTCACAGAAAAAGTTTGTTTCATTAAAATTTTCATTTCAACGCAGGCACAAGTGCGATAGCGCAAGGAAGAAAGGGCTGCTTTTGAATATTTATACGAGAATTCTTATTTAAATTTACACTACTACTTTACACTTTTCTCAGCTTCCGTTGGTGTAGTTAAGTTAATAGAGCTTTTCACGAGACTGAAAGTTTGCATACGTTTTTCTTCTCTCAAAGAAGCTATCATCATTCGTCGGAACCGCTAATATTGGACCACTACAGCATATACATAGCTGCCATACATATTGTCCAAAACAACGAATGTTTTTTCCTTTGTGAAAGGATAATAAAATGATACATTTTTTTTTTAACATAACCTCAAAACCTCTTTGAAATCTTAAAATCATCATAACCCACCACATTACATATGTATATCATACATACTTGTGTTAAAATCCCATATTTTACACTTTCTGACTCACCTCTTTTATTTCATTATGCTGCAGCTGTAAACTTTGCACTGTCGGCTGTGCTGTATTGGTTATTGTGATGGCTGGATTGAATGTGGGACTTGGCTGTGGGCTTGGAACTGATACAGGTGTGCTGCTAACAGGTGGTTGTTGCTTTTTTCTCAAAGAATCCTATGTGGAATAAGAAGAAAACAGTTAGTAACACTTCGTAAAGACAAAATTCAATAATTTAAGAAATATAGACTCGTATCAAATCTAAAACTATACTTACCTTATAGCACACGGAGCAGAGACCATCGGTGGCTGGATTGCCGTAGAAACCGCAACCGGAGCGGCACATAGGTTGCATTGGATTGGATTCACGTTCCATTGTTTGTTTTGTGGTTGTTGTTTGTTCCTGTACTTTAGTTGATTTGCTTTATTAGTAGTGTAGTTGTTTTGTTTCAATAACTGCTCTGTTTTTTGTTGTATGCGCGCTTCTGCAACGACTTTGCTAACTTTGCCTACGCCTTTTTATAAATTTATCACCACTTCTTAGCACCGCTCGCGCAATAATTAGGCGTCTGGTTGCAATCACGGGGGCTTTATTGCCGATTATTGTAATTGAATGTTGTTGTTGTTGTATTTGGTTTATGCGTTGTTGACGTTTCAGAAATTTAGAGAACAGTGAAGTTTATAATAACAGTTTATTCTTTGTAACACAACTCGTTGATAGAAGAACACCGAAGAAAATTTGCAAATAACTGTTGGCTTTCAATTTCAATTTAAGCGAATAGCAAATTCAATACAAAAAAATGCACGTGAGTGAGAGTTCCGCTGTTTCAATAACTCCAATAACAACAACACACGCTGACTCTGCTCGCTCGTTTTAGACACTGCAAAATAAAGTAAAAAACGCACAAAATTAGTACAAGCGCTCATTAGCAGCTAATTGCTGAAAAATATTCATTTGCAAACACACTCACCAAACACTTGCACAACAATTGAAGAATTTATTTGATTTGTGTTTTTCTTTTTGAAGATTCAGTTCCAAGTGCTATACTTTATGAACTGATTGTCCAGTTGTAGCTGGTTGTATATGACTGTTTTTCTTGCTGTTATTGTTGCTGTTGTTGTGCGCATACAATTGCACTTGCAATTGCGGAGAACTAAGATTTAATATAAGAGCAGTAAGTAAGTAAGTAAAAAAGCAACTGTTTTGTTGCTAGCTAATGGTTGTTGTATTTGGCGGTGGTGTTGGTGACTGTTGACCGGTGACTGGCACACACTGTCGCCTTGCTGATTTGACTCTACTTTCGTTTATTACACTTCGCACACCGATAGCCGCTGATGCTGCCGCTATTACCACTCTGGCTGAGCTCTGATAAACTCACTCGTTTTCGCTAGTACCCAGTTATTATGCTTAACGCTGCCGCCGCTGCTGCTCTTTTTGTTGTTGGGCGTGAACTTTTAATGCTCAATAGAACTGTAATTGAAGAAAATAAAGAGATTTGTTTAGTTTCATGTGAATTTGATGCATGGAAATTACATTTTTACATTTAATATTAAACAAAATGTGCATATTACACAAAAGAATGATTACTTAAACGATTACTTGCGCGTTTAGGAGATGCATGTGCAATATGAGACGAATCGGCTAGTGAGAAAAACAATCATGTGTGCAATTTTTAAAGCTATTACTCATAGTAAATTGCAAATTGTTTTGGAATGCGCTTGGCAGCACTGGCTGGTGTGCATGGAAGGCTTTCGAAAGTAGTAAATCATGATTTTTAAATAAAAATCCAATAATATGTGACTAACGGCTAAGTGAGCGAAACCAAATATCAAATTAATACAGGAAAGTTGCAAAATATACAATCATGGAATAGAGAAATTTTTGAAAAAAAGAATATTGTCAGTCATCAGCGGCAATTTTTACACACAATGATATCAAAGTTTTAAATTCAGTTTTTTGCTCAATTAATTGATTGTTGCTGTTGTAAATACATAGCTTTAAATATACGAATTTGTAATATATAGTATGTTAAATTACTTTCGTGCACGCAAAAATCAGCGATGATTAATGACGGTACTGGCGATGGAGTTTGCCAAGTTTGAGACAAAAATTTAAAATATTTAAAATGTACAGCAAGGAAAAAAGTATAATATATAAAATAAAAAAGAAAATACTTTAACTTCCGTTGCATAGAACCAATAATACCCTCGCAAATAAAAAAGTTTATTTATATTTATGCTGTAGTTGTCATATATCAACAATCTGTTTGGAGATTATAGAATAGCCAGGAAGAATAATCTATGTCAACTTGATTGGCTATGTGTTTATTTGTTAAACATTATTGCATTTGAATTTAAAAAAAATGTTTAATTTACCGTTTTATTATTTTAGTTTTCTTATTATTATTTTAAATTTTTTTTAAATCATAAATTTTAACATTTTACAAATTTGTTTTCATTGAATTTTTAATGTTTTTTATGTACAATTTTCAAGTATATTTACATATATTATTATTTTTATTTAAACTGAAACATTTTAAAATATTTTAAAAAAGCCAGACGAATATTTTTTTCTTGCAATAACACCATAAACACACTTTACTTGTTTATCGGCGCAATTTAATATAAATATTTTTAGCTCCTTTTGCACTCCTGTTTGCATTCCATGAACAGCCGCCATTAGAAATCTGTGCACTGATTGAGACACGAATCAAATGCACACACAAACATACACATGTTTTGCGAAAACAATCATGTGTGCAATTTTTGAGAAAAATATTGCAAATAGTAAATTGTAATAACAAAAAAAGTTAACAATAATTGCAACAGCTGCGCGCCAACATAAAAAATGCAACGAAAAAATGACACTAATGACAACACCAACAACACAATGCTGCAAAAAGAAGCAGTAAAAAGCACAACCGTAGTTGTTGTACAACCGATGGTGTACAACAAACAAAGTGGGCGCTTTTATGTTAATTGTCAAGCAAATGTTTTTCAAGGCTGTCGCTGGACCAGAAGTCAGCGCCAACTGCAGCGGCAAATCTTGCGCCGCGTTCAAAACAAAATCAAAACCGAGGAGAATGAAGTAAAGCGCGGAGCAGATAAAATTTATCGAATTCTTACATTTTTTGCAAAAATAATAGTAAATTCGCGTGGCTGCGACGATTGCGATCGCTGCCAAGAAGTTCCAAGCACCAACGATCGAACAAACTGGCACCATATGCTATTATCTATGTATGTGTGTATGTGCAAAAACGGCGTTCGTCCAACACAGCAAACAAGCTCACAACTTGCGCAGCACAATACTGCAACTGAACCGGATTGAGCTGGGGACAGAAACTCTAGCTGGCGGTGACACGCACACACATGTGAGTGCATAAGTGAATGTATGTATGTAAGTGCACACAAGAGACTGTTAGCGCTGCTGATAAAACCTCTGCGGGAGCAATTTTTGTAATGTAATGGAAGTTTTGCTGTTATTTATGGAGTTTTTCTTATTATTGTTGTTGTTTCTTATGAATGTCTAATGTTGCTGTCATTTGCTGTTTATGTTATGCTAATATAAGTTTACCCATTTATGTAAGTATGGAAGTGCATACATATAAACTGATACTTGTTATTCTTTCGAGACTTTTTTTTATTTTTCTGCCTCAAGCCTGGGAGAGTGAGTGTTTTTCTTCCTCCCAGCACTCGAACTTGTATTCTGTGTTGTTGTTTAGACTTGGAGGAGTGTAATGTTTGTTGTCATAGCAGAGTGCACAGGTAAACAATTAAGTATGTAAGTATTATGTATGTATGTCTATGTTTGCTTGTATCAGAAGTAGCCTTGGTGTGTTTGATTGTGCGTTTTTTAAACGTTTTGCCTAACAGTGTCAATTCTTGCCAAGACTGAAAATGAGCTTTTTTGGCATTGCCTTTTACTACGTCTTTCGTTTGTTTTACATTGCTTCTATGTATGTTATCAATTTCCTTCAGGAAAATTTACCATGAATTTTCTAGCTGAGTTGAATTGAGAAAAAGGCAAGAAATGCAAGTCAAGACTATTTTGTAGTCGAATTAGTTTAGAGAAAAATTGTATTGCTTGATATTATTTATAAATTATATTATTTAAAATTGTTTAAATTATTATTTAAAATGCTTGCTTTTAATAATTATTTTTTATCACTATTCATAATATTAATTATTAATTTTTTCATCAAAAAAATTAATTCCTTGTTTAATTTTCTATAAAATCTTATATGTGTGAACGTGATTTAGTGTAACTGGAGTAAAAATTTTTTCTAAATATAAAATTGATACTGTCAAAGAAACCTGAAGACCCACGCTAACAAAATAACTGTAAGTACTTACGCTCAAACATGCACGAATACAACAAGCTCGACTTGCTGGTTCGCTGGCTGGCTCGCGTGCTTGAAGCCACGATGGGAGCGCAGACTTCTGAAGAAAGTGATACGATACAAAAGCTACACCACAACCAAAACCAACACACAAACATATGGCAGAATACAAAAATGAAAAGTGCATAAAGCGGAGAGCGGAAAATAATAGTGGCGGTGAGAAACACTAAGAGCAACAAATTACGAAAATCAGAATGTGGCAAGCTTGAGAAGTACAAAAGGCAAAACATAAAAAAATAAATAAAAACAAGAACAAACTTCAACTAAAAAACTTCCACTGAAAAATGCATTTCATGCTGTGGTGTGTTTGTTATCGAGTGGGTGACATGCGCAGTAGCATATGACCTTACGCTGGCAGAAATTCAATACCAGAGCAAAAGAAAAATGTGAATTGAGTAAATTTATCTCGCACGCGCACACACTCAAAAAAAAAACTAACATTTCGCTGTAAACGACAATTTCACCACACTTACATGTCAATTATAACAGTAGTGGTAGTGCAGTACGTGGTGAAATAATTACTCAAGCTGTCAAATGCAGAAAGAGCAAAGTCATTGCTTGTTGACAGCAAAACTGTATGACATTACTAAACGTAAATATATGCTCAGACATACGAATATGTACAACCCCACCACTAACAGCTGGTATCAAGTCTGCACATACACTCACACACATGTATGTATCTTTTTGACAATGTAATTTGGCTCGCACGAAACCGAATATCATTTGACAAATGAGCAGTAATGCATTTGAGTGCATAGGAGGAGTCTATTCACCACACTACGCTCATATTATTGCCTTCACTTTACATAACTGCAGTTAGCAGGAGAGCCACTTGTATGTATGCAATAACTCAGTTTCAAAGTAAACGCAAACATTTCCATAAAATCCTCCAGTTAAAGTGGGTAGAATTCATGTTTTCCTACGAATTTGCTCAGCGCTGCCCAACTGCACAAATTGTGGTATGTGGTGAAAAGTTATTATGTTATAAATTTAAGTTACAACTTATATATACATGTGTACATATGTATGTACATATATATATTTCTCCTCGCCCATACGCGTTCGTCTGCACGCACATTTAAATAGACATCAGCTTAATTAAGGCAGACATGGCGCTGTGGACCCCCGCAGTTGTTGGCTCTGCGCTCACGCTGACGTTGTCTATAACGCTGCACGCGCTCGTCAACGCATTGCACAATACGGTTTGTTGATTCTCCACCTCTCACTCCAAATAAATTTGTATGTGAAAAATCGCACTTACATACATATGTACATATCTATATTTGTACGTGCATAGCAACTAAGGCCAAGTCACGTTTTAAATTACAGGGTGTGTTTTCCAGCATTTCATACACGTATAAATACATACTTTTACTTGCTCTTGTGGGCTAGATTGTGTGAGGGCGGCGAATAGTCATTGTTGCTTGTCAGCTGTGGAATGAAGTATATTAGATTCTATGCACACGTGTACATATTTACATTATTATGTGTCTTTATACATAGCTGAAATCATCATCGTTAGAAAAGGATTATATTTGCAAAATCTAGTATATTTATTGGGGTTCGTTTAAGAGTGGTTAATGTGGCGATAAAGATTTATAGCTTTTAGTTTAATATTTTACCTGAAGTTAGCGAAATTGGTTGAAAGTCAAATTAACCCCCATTACAACGAAATAACTTCAATTTATTGAATTATTTTTACTTAGTTCTCTTTCTTCTATGAATTTAATCGATGAAATGTGCTAGAACAAAAAAAATGATGATATCAAAAAATATACCATCCCAGAGAACTTTAAGACTCCTCCACAAGTTATGCTCGATTAAAATCCAGCTAGTTCTATACCAATCGAATTTGGAGATCGCTCTAGTATATTGGCTTTATAAATTAGTTTTAATACCATCTGATCAAATTTGACTCGGACTGATCCATTGAGACAGCGACACTCCTAGAATAGTACAATCTTTCTTATGTCCTTGAAAGTTGATCTCTATGTGCCGAATAGTGTGTGTTCCAATGAAATCCCGGCTACGGAATCATTGAAAAAGTTGTATTAGTGTTTCAGGAAGTTTACTATATCACGTAGACAAGCAATTAAGTAGCATAAGGTATTCATTGAAAACTTGTCTCGTCATGCGAGTCATTTATGCACCTCTTCTAATGACGATAACTTCGAAAAGGTTAAAGAAACAGTGTTCGGATATCGTCGTGTTGGAATAACAGAGAGATAGCATAGTATATCAAATATCTATGTATGTATGTATGTATATCTATGTATAAGAGAAGATCGACCCAAAACATTTTAGCGAATGTTTTAGGTATGAAGCGTGACAATGCTAGACTCCTATCACATCCGAATCAAAACCGACATCGAGTAGAGGCTGCAAAATAGATGCTTGACAACGTAGCTGATGGACCCTCTACTTTCATCGAACGCAGCATTCCGCAGCATTATTGCAGTTGCCAACTTATGACAAAGTTAAGAGTCAAATTAGAAAAGCAAAGAAATATCATCTCTGTGGTCGCTGCCAGGGAAGCAAATATTTTGACTTAATGCGTGGTATGCATCATTCGGCTATATACCACTCTCCCAGCGTGGCTACTGGGTTGGTGGAGTAAGTACATATGTTTGTAATTGCAGATACTCAGTTGACGCACGTAACGCAACGTACTTCGTGCTTTTTTTTGCTTGTCAGCTTGCATTTGCTGTTTTCGCAGTGTCGTTAGTGTTGGCAGCGGCGTGGACGTTGTGCTTCTTGGTACTTGTGGCAGCTGACTTTGAGCTGGCAGCGTTTTATGGGGGCGTAGTATTGTATGCATCAAATGTGTAAAGGAGCGCTTACTTCCCTGCCGAAAGCATTTGTTTGCACAAGGGTGTATGTGTAAATGAACGAAAGAATGTACATATGTATGTGTGTTGGTATTAAGACTTGTTTGAATATTTTGCTTTTATAACTGCATAGTCTCATGCATTTGCAATGAAAGCACATGCACATCAACTGCATATAAACATATGTACGTATGTAGTGACTTCATTAGCTTGTTGCAGCAACTTTTATTTTTATTTTTACTTTTCGTTTTGCATTTTTATTCGCTTTCTGTTACTTTGCGTTTTAGTGCGCCATTAAAGCTGCTTTGAACTTCTTGCTTGTTTGTTTCTGCATACATAAATATGTACATACATGACTAAAGAGGTGTATTTTTGTGCACACGGCCAAATACATACATACATACATACATACATACATACATACATAGTATACATATTTACCTATGCTTGTGCTTTTATTTATTTATTTATCTTTTTTGGCATGATTTTATATTTATTTTTACCCGCTTTTAAACTTGTTCAGCAATAATTCATTTTAGCAACAATTTCGCTTAACAAGTTGTTTATTTAAATGCATAGGTTCGTATTATTCATACATATGAATGCATGTATGTGTGTACTTACTATGTACATATGTATGTATTGTAAAAGCAATAATTGCATGATCATCAATAGCGCTACACAGTGCTATTGAACAGCAGGTTTTAATGACTGCTCCGACCAGTTGGCTGATTAATTTTGCTGTATGTATGTACAGTGGACCAATAAAGTTTACATACACCTAGTTCTATTAAATTTCGACACGTTTATTTGTTTCAAAATGGATAAATTTTGTGTTTTTTTTCTATCCATTTCATGATATGTATATTTAGCATTAAATATAGCATATCAAAATATTTTTTTTACACAAATAAAAAAATTTAAGTTAAAGCTTAAAATGAGCATAATTTATATCAAAAAAGTTTACGTACACTTATGATTGTTTATATAAAAAAAAGTAATTACAATACTTTTAACGGGTTTTGGCCTACATTTTGTTGCTATTAGTGTCCATAGACATCGTTGTATGCTCCCCACTCAATTTCTAGTATTATTTCCGGATATTTTGACCCATTAAGTCCATGATCCAGCTTTTTGGCCTTATTTTGATGAAATTCGATGTTTTCGAATACGGTTTTCCAAAAAGTTCCAGATATTTTGAATAGGATTAATGTCTAGCGATTGCGGGACCTATGGAGTTATTTTTATTTCCATAACAACCATTCACGTACAAGATAAGTTGTGTGTTTTGGGTCGTTATCCTGTGGTAAATAGAAATGGCTGCTATTAACAGCCGATTTAAGCACACTTAAAATTTAAATCTTTTTCTTAAAATGCTCAGATACATATGCTTATACATTTTTGAAATGTACACAAAAAAATAAATCCCCAAACAGTAAGGAATTTGTTGAAGAGTGCTGGTTATCATAGACGAGTCGCGCGTCGTAAGCCATACATATATAAGGTTAATAAAAAGAAAATGTCGGCGTTTGCTAAACAATATTTAAACAAACCGTATTGGTTTTGGGAAAACATTGTGTTCACCGACGATTCAAAATTTAATAAATTTGGTTCGAATTGATCACGAAAAGTGTGGAGAAATATCAATGAAGAGTCGCAAGGACGAAATGTATTGCCAATGGTAGAGCACTGTGGGGGTAATGTTATGGTTTGCGGGTTTATGGTTGCACCTAAAGTTGGACATTTGGACTTTATTAGTGAAAACATGGATAAGCATATGTATCTGAACATTTTAGGAAAAAAATTTAAATTTTAAGTGTGCTTAAATCGGCTGTTAATAGCAGCAAAACCAATTTCCAACAGGATACCGACCCAAAATACATGTCTTATCTTGTACATGAATGGTTGTTATGGAAATAAAAATAACTCCATAGGTCCCGCAATCACTAGACATTAATCCTATTCAAAATATCTGGAACTTTTTGGAAAACCGTATTCGAAAACATCGAATTTCATCAAAATAAGGCCAAAAAGCTGGATCATGGACTTAGTGGGTCAAAATATCCGGAAATAATTCTAGAAATTGAGTGAGGAGCATACAACGATGTCCATGGACAGTAATAGCAACAAAATGTAGGCCAAAAACCGTTAAAAGTATTGTAATTACTTTTTTTTTTATGTAAACAATCATAAGTGTACGTAAACTTTTTTGATATAAATTATGCTCATTTTAAGCTTTAACTTTAATTTTTTTTATTTGTGTAAAAAAAAAAAAATATTTTGATATGCTATGTTTAATGTTAAATATATATATCTTGAAATGGATAGAAAAAAACCACAAAATTTATTAATTTTGAAACAAATAAACGTGTCGGAATTTAATGGAATTAGGTGTATGTAAACTTTATTGGTCCACTGTACATATCTATCATATATTTATATGTCGATATACATATTTAACTGCATACATATGTATGTACATATACAATTGTGCTTTGGTTACTAGCAGCGCAAAAACATCATCATTGCCTGGCCTCTTAGCTGCTCTTCATAGCCACAAAGGAGTCGGAAAAACTTGGCTTTATAAATATGTATGTATGTATGTGCAAATACATACATATGTATGTGCCCATGATATGAATATATTTCTTTGATTTATTGCATTTAACGCGACTGCAGTTAGTCAACAATTTTTTATCATTCACTAGCATAAATACATAGGTACATACATATGTATAATTTATTTCTATACAAACAAATGTATGAATAATACAAGCACTCGGAAATATTGCTTGGCTGGTTGCTGCGCTTCGCTAAGCACAGACCGCAACCACATTGACCGAAATAAGTGCGTACAACTCACGAATGGGTATCAAAACCAGGAAAAAACAAGAACAAACGGTAACTACGGTTTCACCGAAGCTAGAATGACACTTAGAAATTAAAAGTTTCCAAATAATAGCTTTATTTTGATCTGAACAATTTCTTTTTTGTACCGCTGGCTTTTCATCTCGTCTAATAAAATTGCTTTACGACTTTAAGAACTTGGAAAGAAAAGTTGTTTGAGTAATAAAAGTTTTAAAAAAGTCATGTTACGTTACAACAGAAGCTATAGCAAAAAGCTTTTTATAAAATAAATTTTATACATATGTATGTACATATATAAAATATATTAAATTTTATGAAAAATCTATCCACAAAATTCTTAAAGTTGACGTTTCCGTCAAATATTGTAAATATTTCAAGCATTTTCAATTTTGTGTGTAAGTTCAAAGAATGTTTACGTGCTTTCATTGAAAATCTTGAAAAGAAAATTCTAAATTTACCATTTCCAACAGATTGTTTTTAGTATTTCAAGGTTTTCGATATTCCATGAAAGCTCGAACGATTTTTACACAAAGCTTTCATAAAAACACACCAAAAATGTGCATAAACTGACGTTTGCGGCAGATTTTCGAGCACTTCAAGCATTTTAATTTCTTTACTGAAAGCTTGAACGACTTTCCCGAAAAGCTTTCACTTTTTTTTAATGTTTTAAAGCACTTAATGCGGTTATACAATAAAAGTACACTCAGTCCTTTTTTTACGCGATCTCTTTTTACGCTATTTCACTTTAACGCGGTTATTTTTGCAGCGCAAATTCCTTTTTTTACGCGAATTTCTCTCTTTAACGCGATTGCTCTTTTTCGTTTTTTGCTTGGTCTTAAACTTGCAGCAGAATTGGAAAATTATTTTGTAGCAAATGATACTGATGCCGAACGTGCACGAATTTTTCAAAAAGAATTGAGTCTCTGCATGTTAAGATATAAAGAACTACATCGGAATTTATTGGGTCCAAAGAGAAGCATACAAACAAAATTAACCGAATTTATGGTGCAAAACTCAGTCGGAGATGCTAAGTCAATCAGAACATCAATCTATAGTTCTTACTATTGATTCTGGTACAAATTCTAGTGATATCAGTGCCGGCCATCAAAATAAGCGGCTAAGAATTATTTCCACTACGGATAATGACAGTGATTAAACAGCATTCAACGGTTTTTTCAATAAATCTACCTATTTTCTATTTTCTTCTCTTTTATATATGGTTTTTGTTTTGTATTTTTTATGTTGTTATGAATGAATAAATCATAAGTCTGAAATTTGAAATTTATTGTTATGTTTTTTTGCGCGTATATTTTTTTATACGCGATATTTTTTATATTCGGATCCAATTCGTCAGTTAATATTGGAAAACTAACCATTTTTACGCGATTTTTTTTTTTACGCGATTAGTGGCAGAACCAAAAATCGCGTAAAAAAAGTATTGAGTGTATAAAATATTTTTTTATTTCTTCGTAAATCGTTCACTATTTTGACGTCAGCGACTAAATAATGCTTTTCACAAAATATGTCAGCTGTGCTTTTTGCGCAAAAAAAAAAAACAAACATTCCCGCCTCGTGCCGAAGAACTACACAAGCGAAGCAATTAAACGTTACGTTATTGGTGTCTAAATAGTATGTCTAAATATATTTATACTAAAGTATACAAACAAATACTGGTATGTACATATGTATGTATGTATGTATGTAAAGTATTTAAGTAAGAAACGCCAACGGTTGCGATGACGACTAACAGAAATAAGGCAAATAAGTACATAAAACCGATGAAAGTGGAAGAAATCCAAATATATGTAAATGTATATATATGTATATACATATGTATATTAGGGTGTTTTTTACCTAAAAAAAATCCGTGAAAATTTTAGCCCTTAATATTAGCATTAAGCACTGGACCAAAGCATGTAAAAATTTTCCATAGAAAATACACTACAATCGTGATTTTTTATCTTTAAATTCCTATAAATCAGAGGTTTTTTTGGCATCACTTTGACTTTAGACGCATATTTCTCAGAATTGTTCACTCTACAAAAGTGCCTAGTGCAACAAAGCCGTAACTCACACCGGCGAGGTAGTACGGGGCTGTAAACCTGATTTTTCCACGAATTTCGCATTTTTTGTATGTATATATGTACATATCTCGTAAATGACAAGAGCTACAGAAAAAATGTTGCTGATAAACTTGTAGGAAATTTTATTTGCTACAAAAAAGATCTGAGCGCAAAATCGCTATCATTAATACTTCCCGAGATATTCGGCTCTTTAAGTAAGGCTGTATGGAATTTTCATAGATGGTATGTAATAAAAATTCTAAAATGTACAAGAACGTCTAGTACTGTATGGTTGGCCTATAAATTCTACTTATGTATAATTATCTTCAAGATTAGTAAATAAATCAAGCACAAAAAAAATTTAAATTAAGTCAGCACACGACTCTTGTTATTGCTTCCTTCATGAATCTATATAATTTGTGTTTGCACTAATGCATATGATTTGCTGTTATATTTACTTTTAATTAGTTTCAATTTTATTCTAATTTCCTTTTCAATATTCTATTGATGCGCTTTTTTCGCCATAAGTGCTATATAAATGTATATGCATGTATGTAATAATGCATTTTCCACACTTGAGCGATTCTATGAGCTTGCACATATGGCCAGAGGAGAAGGCGGAGCAAGGTTGGTTTGCACAATTAGTCGAGCGTACATTTTTAAATACTACTTCACAAAATAATTGGCAATGCGCGTATATATAACAATTTACTTACACAAACATATGCATATATAATATGAACAAATGTACATATAAGTACGTGTATGCGAGTAGTTCAATGGTTGTGCAAATGTTTGCGCAATCGTTTAGTTTTTAATTTGTTTTGCATGATGCAACGCCAATTTCAATTATTTATTTGTTACAAAAACAAGTATACAAGTACATATGTATGTATGTATGTGCAACAATAAAATTGACAATTATTGACTTAAATTGTCCGATTTAATTCGGCAAATTTTGACCTCACGGTTATTCATATACACATAAGTACATACACCCGTGTTGCGCTTAAATATGTAGGAAATGGTTGAAAAGGAAACCGGAAATTATGTTAGAATCATTTCCGTCAGGTGATTGGCTGAAAGCGCGTTTTTTTGGAAAACAAACACAACATTTGTGTCGACTTAGTTATGCGAATAAATGGATATTGATATAATTGTTCATATTTTTAGTACTTTCCGTGTTAGATTTTATGAGCGAAACGCAATTAATATATAAAGTAAGTGAAATTTAAAAACATTATCGATTTTTTTTTCTAATTTCGAAAGATTATGCCTTTAAAAAAACATACTAAAAAAAACATACATCAAATCAATATCTCAAATAGTTTTTGAGTTAGATTCTTGAAAGTCACCTCTTTACAAAAACATACTAAAATTTCAAATCAATATCTCAAATAGTTTTTGAGTTAGATTCTTGAAAGTCTCCTCTTTCGACAAGAGGGCATCGTACGGACAATAGAATCGTACGGAAATAGTAGAAGGCAGGAATCACTATAGCCATGGATGACCTTTGTCTTAGCGCCGTCAGAAATCGCATATAATAGAAACCACACATATTGAAACAAAATTTGAGTTTTGGTTATAAAATGGTTATATGATGGTTATATATTAGTTATATAGTGGTAATAAAATAGTTTTATATTGGTTATATGTGACATTTATTCAAAATAAATGTGCGAACCTATGCATTCAAAACCTTTTCATCATTTCTTCCATAAAAAATAATTTACAGTAACAAGAAAAGCACAATGATAGCCGCACACTAAGTCAAACAACTATGTAGTTGCAGGCAGATTATAATGCCAAGTTGACCCGCACATATTTAAAAGCAGAAAATTCTCAGAAAATGAGAAAAATTTACATAACCTCTAACAAGCGAATACAACAAACCACTAGCATTAAAAATAGCGGTCAATTAATTGTGTTACATAGTGTTGGCTTTATTAGGAGCTTTCCTTCGGCTTACTTTAATATAAAAATTTTGAAAATTGATACTTTCATTGTGAACCATTGCTTCTTGCTCATTAAATTGGACAATGACATGCAAATGCTGTTGAAATTTATAGCATAAAACCGGATAGGGCGTTGAGGCATGGCAATTTATGTTGAAATAAGTGGGAATGGAAAACTGGAAGTATAAAGTACGTAAAGTAACGGTAACGGTGAGGGTATACATAAATACAACGGCTTGCATGGGGAGCGATCTGTGATGAGATAAGTTGGAGTAAAAGTATTTCTACCTGATGTGGCGGCGATTGCTATTGGAGTTAGTGGAATAAACGCGGTCATTGAGGTGAGATTGAAATGGAAATTCTTTGTGCAGAGATACATATAAGCTAGAGATAGTAAGTGGAAAAATAATTAATATTGATTTTCCAAACAATTATAAGCGGGTTAAAAAAAGTGTTTTAATTTTGATTAAACTTCATTTTGTGTAAAATCATTTTGTGTTTAGGGGTATTTCATTTTAATTTATTTTTTATTATGTATGAATATTGTTTTTATAATATTGCTTATATATTTTTTTGGTTTTTATTTTTTGTTGAAATTAATTATTTATTTGGAATAACAATTTCAATTAGGAACATTTAAACGTTTACTTTGCATCATTTTATTTTTAATAGTATTTTTATACATATAAAGAGTTTTTAAATTTCTTATTTGACTTTAAATTTTATTTTTATTCAATTATTTTAAAGAAGCACATTAGTTTTACGATTTTTACAACACTTTAATAGTTTTTCATATTTTCCCATGAAATAGTTTTTGTTTAATTTATTGTCTTTTATTTAATTTTTTTGTGAATTATTAATTCGATTTATTATTTTTAATGAATTTCATAAAATATTTAATTAAAAAAAATTAATATTATTTTGTTTTTATTCCATTTATTTTATTAAAGTTTCTTCCTTAACTTTAATAGTTATACATGAAATATTTTAATTTCATATTTTTTTTTTAAATTGATATTTTTTTTATTTAACTAAATTTTTGTTTTCGTTTTAATTTTTTGTGATTTTATTTTTAATAATTTAATTTTTTTTAACAATTTTTATAGTTTAATTTGTTGTTTTTGTTTGTTAATTAACATTTTTTTACTAACTATTTTTTATAATTTTTTCGAGAATTATTTATACAAATTATTATTACTTTTTTTGATTATTTTAATGAAATATTTAATTTAAAAAAAATTTTAGAGTATAATTTTATTTTTATTTAATTATTTTATAACAGCACAGTAAGTATTTAAAGTTTTTTTAGTTAAATTTAATATTTTTTTTATATTTAATTTTTTTCGTGAAATATTTTACTGTTGCTTTTTTTCATTTGAAATTTTTTCCATAAACTATTTATTGAATTTTTGCTTTTTTCCTCCTTTCATCAGCTATTTTGCTTCGTTGACTTTCCTAACTATATTTCGAAGTTTCCCCTATACTGGTTTTACCATTTGCAAACGTCTAAACTGCATTTAATAATTCATTTATTATAATTATTTTAAATTATCGCTCATTCCCACACACGACGCAGGTCGTGCTTTTGTTTGTACAACGCAAAAAAAGAAGATTTATACATTTTGTTGTGAAAAAGGAAATAATTCAATTTCGCAGAGTTCAACAGCGTGCGGCCTTGAGGCAAAGCTGGACAGGTTTTTGAAAACTTAATTTCTGCAATTTGCTACCTTTCAGCTTCTTTTTAGAATGCCAATTTTTTAATGATGACTCAGAAACCAGAAAGAGTTGCTTAAGCCAACACAATTATTGTAATTATACCAGCGCTGATGAGTAGATAATCAAACTTGTATGTTGGTGTTGAAATAGCGGTAAATTTAGTGTGTTGAAACGAAGTAATTTTGAAATTGACGACGTGGTAGAATAGTGGTGATTACTGTATGCTACTATTTGACTGCGTGCAGTATTTATTTTTCATTTAAATAATTATTAGTAATTTGATTTTTAATTAACCGGTAAATGGTTTTTCTATAATTTTTAAATTTAAATTTATATTAATTTATAAAAACTTACGGAAAGCACACACTTAGACAAAATATACCAACAAAATGGATTTAGGCGCTGTACATACCCTGTAAAGAAGGAAAAAATATATAAATAAGTATTAAAGTTTAATTGAAAATATCGATAAAAATTAAATTTATTCATAATAATTATTATAAAATTGATTTTCAATTCAATTATTCTAAAATGATTTTAAAACATGCGCATGCCTTGCAAGGGTTGACTGAAGCATACCTATGATTATTAATTAACGTGAAAAAGTATTAAAATCATTAATTTTAGAAATGACAGTGAGTTCGCGATAATTGCTATAAATCACAAAGTAAAAAAATTAAATTTCTCAAAAACTTTTAAGAAAAAATTGTAAAAAAAAAATGTGCAAAAATGCGAAAGTGAATCAAATTCATATAAACACACTCTATATTGTAATAAATTTTTTATCTCTTCTTCGAATTCAATTTCGAAGCTTTACACACACAAATAACTTCTGAGACAAACACAACCGCAGCGATCATTCCGAAATAAATTAAGAGAAAATGCAGCGGATGTTGAATCCCTGCGCAGAAGGCATGTCGCTATCGGCCGATGTACCCATTATATACCGCGTACGATCAACTATTTCCGTAAGTCGGACGAACGGTCACGCAGCTGGCCACTCAAGAGAAACGTTCAATTAAAGAAAACGCCAAAAAACGCCAGCATAAAATATTAAACGAAACTGAAACGCCCAAAAAACGAAGGCACAACAACAACTACATAAATATGTATGTGCATTCGTCTATATACAGATATGGGTACGATATATGGAATATGTGAAAAAATATACAGAGCCATGCACACATGCACACAGTTAGAAAACTAGCAAGACTGCAAGACAGACAGACACAAAAGCCGCCGTTCACAGCCACACGACGGTAACGAGCGGAATTTGTAATAAATGAGTGTCTCAAAGGTGTGCTTGCACAGGCAGTCAGGTAGACAGACGAGCAGCCAACAAACAACAGCAGCAAAAACAAGCACACACCTGTTTTGATAGCAGGAGAATGATAGAAAAAGCGGTTAAAATCAGATATGTTTGTATGTGTGTGTGTGTGTGCTTGTGAGCGATGCTGGAGATGAACTGGCGGCGGACCAACGCCACCAGCGCCAAGGAAACGGACACAACAAAGCGCCAAACCACAGACAAAGTGTGACACAAATATACGTAGACCTATGCGAGCAGCCAATTCCGGTTGTTTTGCGGTGTGTTCAAAAAAAAAAAAACAAAAATGGCGGAGTTCATTTTATTTTGATGCCATTTTTTAGCATATGAGTATGTATGCATACATCAATTAAAATTTAAGTGGAACACAGCCGATTTTAAATGCCCCGAAGAGCAATGCAGCGTGTGGAAAACGCTGAAGCATATAATTTTTTGAGTTAAAATGGAACGCCGAAGGATGAGTTTGCGGCCAGCGATAGCTACAATCCATATATGGCAGTGGAAAGTGAAGCCAGAGAGCGCGCCGCAGACAAACAAGATTTGTCGAATTGTCTAGAGGGAATACAAGGTACAAATGAATAAACAAAAATATGGTACTTGAGAGCGGGCAACTTAAATTGCATTAAAATTTATTACGCTTAAATTAAAAATTTAATTTTTTGTATTTGTAATTTGTTTACATAAGAAAATTTAGCTAAAAGTTGTTGGTTAAACGTGTTGCTCGAATTATGCTAAAATTAAACAGTTTTAGGTGTGTGTCTTCGATAACGAGCACAATATGCGCCCAAAGGTAGGCAATGTTTTTGTTATACATTGTATTAAAGCGATATAATTAAAACATGACCTACATTTAGGCGAGAAAACTGAGTGCGATTTTCAAAACGGAAACATTTATTGACAAAATTTCTATATAAACTTAGACTGACGTTTTATTCAAAATTTCGAGGATTTTTAAGTATTGCTCCTTACTTTCGATCGTGTGACCCAACAGTTCACGGTTTGCAAAACACGATGATTGTTAGTCGAAACAACCAATAAAGCTTGTCCAGGTTTGAAAGAAGTTAGACCTCACTAATTTCAATGAATGACGTCTCTGCAGGTGTAGAAGACCTGAAGAAAAAAGCGGCAGTAACATTTCAGAGCGAACGTAAAAGTAACTAGAATTAGCTAACTCAGACAAGAAGTAGGAAAAGTAGTTTCCGTGAAGTTAATATGAGAAGGCATTCCTAATAGGTGTAGAGTGTAGCGGAAAGTGAGGAGCAGAATGATAAATGCATTGTTGTTGCTTACGTGTTTGCCGTTATAATGGAAAGATTATCGTAATTTGAAACACATGGCCTGAGTCTGAGCAAGACAGTGCAGCAATGAGACCCATACAAACCAAATATGAGAAGAACGCGCTTCAGGTGGTGTCTGGAATGACGCATTTTTCTAGTGAAAGCAATGCACGCACATATACATATACGCATGACACAAGTGTGTGCGTGTAATCAAACGAGAAGCGGAGACCACAAGCAAAGTGCATGCGTTTCTTAAGCAGCACGCATGAGCGTTTAAGTGCCGGACGGGAGCGAAGGCTCGTCTCATGCGCTGATTGCGGGAGGTATAAAATATATACGTACATACATATGTACATACATATATGGCAAAGGCGAAAATCGAACAAATGCGTTGAAAGATCCAAAAAGGAAACGCAGAGAAGATAAAATATAAAAAAAAAATAAATAAAAGTAAAAATAAAATGAGCGCTAGGTCGCAAACAGAAATAGTACTACTGCATGCGAATAAGACAGACAGACGGCCGAAAAAAAAACAACAACAGCAATACTAATATTATAAAGAACACGCACGTACTCAGATTTCTCCTTGAACTCTTAACACAGAGGCCATTTATATACAAGTTATATACCAATACGTACATAAGAGCTCATACATATGTAGCATGTATGCGAGTATATGGTTTTTATATAATTTTGTATTTACATTTCTTTTACAAAGCATGCATGCTGCCGCATAAGCAGCGAGCGACACACAAAAGGCAAAAATCAATGCGAACGACAAAGTTGTTGATTTCTGCGTGGCTACTCACATGACTTGCTGGTGGTGGAGATTAAATGGGAACTGCCTGGGAAACGCAGGCACGCACACACATATAAACATATACGCAAATACGGTGCATGCACCGGCACCGACCGTATTGGAGTTCGAAGTGCACATACGCCTTTTTATGGGTAGACTCTTTGAACACGCTGCTGCTCATCGGAACCGATGCCACTGAGCAGCAGCAGCAGCAGCAACAAAAGGCTCGCATACCAAGCTTCTTGCTTTGTACACACACTCGAACTAGCAGTAAAAAAAACGCATGTGCTATGCGTTCGGCCGCTTCGTTATTGCTTGGCAAAGGGAAACGCGACGAGACCCTGCAGACTGCAGACTGACTGCCTTTTTGAGACACAACTCAAGCTGAAAGAAGCTGTGGCGCAGCACCGTAGGCTGTAAGCAGGCGACCAGCTATCGAAAGACGCTTATGACGCATGCATGTACGTATGTAAATACGTATGTATGTATGCGTTTGCACAGGTATGAGTAATAAAATGGCATAAAGGTGTAGTCGCCGTGGGCTTTGGTTGCTGGTAATGTAGGAAATTAGTGGTGCTTGAAAAGGAAATTTATATTTATTGAAATGTAGCGCTTACATACATATGTATGTGCGTTACGCTTACTAATGCATATAAATAACGGTAAAAATACTTTAAATGTCACTTGAGTTAAATTAAAAGCACTTAATACTGCATATGTTGCATATTTGGTGTGTAATAGATGTTGCAATTACTGAGGTACTGTATATGTAATCAACCTGAAATTACTCAGAATTAGTTAAGTAATCAAAATATCAGGTTCTGGGTATTTTCCAAGAACTGGTTATGAAACGAAAATACTCAATATTACTAGAAAGCTTCTTCTTTCTTTAAAGTAATCATTATTACAAATAGTATATTGAAAGTAATCAATTCCAAATTTGCACTTAATATAAGTAATCAGTTCCAAAATGTACTTATTCAAAGTAATCGGTTCCAAAATGTACTTATTCAAAGTAATCAGTTCCAAATTTGTACTTATTCAAAGTAATCAGTTCCAAATATGTACTTATTCGAAGTAGTCAGTTCCAAATATGTACTTATTCAAAGTAATCAGTTCCAAATCTGTACCGATTCAAAGTAAGCACTATAAAATACGTACTTTTTTAAAGTAATCAATTTCAAATATGTACTTATTCAAAGTAATCAGTTCCAAATATGTACTAATTCAAAACGTCGGTATAAAATAAGTACTTATTCAAAATAATCAGTGTAAATATGTACTTATCCAAAGTAATCAGTTCCAAATATGTACTTATTCAAAGTAATCAGTTCCAAAATGTACTTATTCGAAGTAATCAGTATAAAATAAGTACTTATTCAAAGTAGTCAATTCCAAATATGTACTTATTCGAAGTAGTCAGTTCCAAATCTGTACTAATTCAAAGTAATCAGTATAAAATAAGTACTTAGTCAATGTAATCAGTATAAAATAGGTACTTAAATAAGGTAATTAGTTTCGATTGTCTTCAAGTACTCAATTTTTAGCAAAATTTCTTGCAATCGAGAATATAACTTTTTTTGTTTGCGAAATAACAAATGATGTCGGTTGTTTATTGTCAATAGAAATCATGCATTGCTGCAATGCGATGTTTTAAAGTAATTAGAGCCCCTAAAGCGGCAATTGAGAGCTATAATAATGTATTGCTAGATATTTTCCCAAAGTAATTACTTCCAAAAAAAGGTAAAAAAAAGTTGAATCATAATCTCTCAACGTCTTTTAACACATAATTCGATTGAGCTTAAAGCTTAACAAATTATAGAAGCACGATTAAATGGTAACATCGGACAAGAACGAATGCGAACAGCCATAAACGAACGATCAAAAGGTGTTTTCAAGAATAAAAATACAATTAAAGACGATATTATAGCCGAAATGCGTCGACAGCAGAGCTTTCGCAAACTATACATAAACATATACACATATGTACATTATGTAAATCAGCAACAGCAACAACTTTCACAGTAATGGGACTGCATGCATAAATAAAACTTACCCCCATTTCAAGAATATTTATATCATTTTTCATTTCGCATTATTTGGACTTTTTGTTTAAAGAAATATCAAGATTAATGTTGCACCGCATGGGAACATGAAATGTGCAAGCATATACAGACTTACACAAATTAAGGCGAACCAGGCGCCTGGAGGTAGCCACTAAGCGCTGCAGTGTGTAGGCAGCAGGAAGTCGGGCAGGCAGGCAATCTGGCAGACGGGCATGACAAGTTATTTCACCGGTTGTTGGCTGTGCGAGGAATGGTGCTGAAATTGGAACTGAGGCTGGGGCTGCAGCGTCGTAATACAACACCGGCCGGCCATGAACGTAACTGGCATACATACGCGCTGCTCGCACTGGACGGGAGTGATTGAGTAGCTGGGCTGGTTGGTGGCTTGGCTGCCTAGACGACAGACGCTGGCGGTGGCGGTGGCCATAAAATGCTCTGAGTGGAACTAATATGGGAGCGGTGGAAGACGTTGAGGTTGAAATTAAAGGCACAACAAGTACATTGGCGCAAGTATTTAACTAACTGTACATATGCACAAACATATGTGTGTGTATGTATGTGTCTGTGCAACAAAGAGTGCTAAAGAGTTATTGTCCGCAGGAGGTGCGTCGTACCACATCATAAATTCTCAAGCGAAATTTATGAATCGCAGCGAAAGGGGCGTTGCATGGCAGCAGCAGGGTTGTGACTTATACTCTCGAGTGGACTGCCTGCCTGCCTTGTCTTGCCTTATTGCGCGCTCGGCGACGTAGCAGTCAATTCCAATTAAGCAGCTCTTTTTCAAAATATAATTTCATAAGCGTTGAGAAAATATGCAGAAAAAAACAAATAAGTGAAAATATGGTTATATGTGGGCTCACATGAAGTCCACGTCCACAATGTATGCGTCGACGACATGCACAGCGGCGCATAAACAACAAAATAAATCACACAAGTGAAAACACCGCACGAATTATAGTGCAGATGAAACCAGTTCGAGGAATTTCTTAAATGAACGCTAAAATACAAAGCGCTCCATGAGCCACATCAGCCACAAACGAACCGCAGAGCGCGTGCAATTTGCGAGCAGCTTGGCTGCAAAAAATGGACCAGGCCACGACACTGAGCCACTAACTACCTACATATGAACCATATGTGGTAGAAGACGCACCCAAACAAAAGGACGTGCAAAAGTAATTTATTGACTAATTTCTGGAAATTATTGTAAGCCAGCGCTGCGTTGTTTGACGATGATGCCACACGGTTGAAAGTTAACGTCGCAGCAAGTCTATAACTAGACATGAACTAAGCTGAAAAAGCCTACAAGGTGAAGCTAAAAATTGCCATAAAGCAAAGTTTGCGGAGTCAATGGTCTAGAAGATTCATTGAAAAGCGCAAAATAAAAAAAACGAATTTAATGACTCTTGAACGCAGGCAAAGCGGGTAAAAATAGTAAAGTTCATATAGATTTGTCCGCTGTATTGGCAAAAGAAGCGTACGCTCGCACGCTGCTGAAGGCCGTTCATAGACTTCGAAGACCGTTGAACTCAAATTGGCGTTCTACGCAACAGAAAGAGTACAAGCGAGTGCGCTTCACATGTAAAAATATATTTTTTTAGACTTTTGCTTGTTTGTCTGAGTTTAAGAAAATGAGTATTAACCTGGCTAAATAGCTGTAATTAACGCGTATATCGCAGTAATTTAGGCACATGCCACGTTATACAATAAATATTTGAGTAATATAAAGGAACTACAACATATGTAGCTCTTAATATAGATTCATTATGCGATTGAACTTGTGATCTCTAAAAAAATAGCCTTAGAGGTCGTTGAGATGATATAAAAAATCGTATTCGATAATTGTTTTGATAAAAAATATATTCACAAGGCTTAGAAACCTTTTACCGGTGCTGAAACAAATTTTAAACGAACGATAAAACAATTTAGATGTTGGAAAAGGCTTACTCGTTCTGGACGACCTTCGACCTCATGAAAATGTTAAAAAGGTGAAGGATCTGATGAAAATCGTCAGACAAGTGTTAGAAAGATGGCAAGAGAGCTCGACATTTCTCACGAGTCCGTTCAAATGATTTTGGTGGATATTTTGGCTATTAAACAGGTTCTTGCTCGACTCGTAAAAAAAAGCTGAATTTTTCCAAAACGAGTACCGTTTACAGGTGTCTTTGGACATGCCTGATCGTGCGAATTCCGACCCCACATTCATGAAGACTACTATAACTACGCATGAGACATGGGTTTATGAGCAAACAAGTCAACAATCAACGGAATAGGGGAAGAAAACAAGTCGAAACCGAAAAAACACGCCAAAGCCGCTCAAAAATCAAGGTGATGCTCATTGTTTTTTCTGATATTCGTGGTTTGAAGCATCATGACTTTGTTCCGGAGAGACAGACGGTCAATAAGGAGTTATATTTGGCCATATTTAGGCGTTTGCGTGAGAATATCCGTCGAAAACGGCCGGAATTGTGGAATAACAGCTCATGGACTTTACATGATGATAATGTACCACCACATTGAGCCATGACTGTGACCGAATTTAAAGCCAAAAACGCAATGAATATCATCGATCAACCACCGTATTCACCAGATCTGGCTGCGTGAGTTTTTTCTTGTTCCCAAACTGAAATTGCCGCTCTGTGAAGCCCGTTTTCAGTCGATCGAAGGGATAAAACAAAATTCGCTGTAGCAGCTGAAGGCTATCACAAAATGTGCTTAGGAAAAGTGTTTCGAGGACTGGAAAATAGTTATCATAAGTGTATTACATCTGGTGGAGAAGATTACTTTGAAGACGGCCAAATAAATATTGGTGAATAATTAAATATTTTGCATTTTATTGACAGTTTCTGGGTCCTTTTTTGTCACAATGTATAGCTGCAATACAAACTAGTTCGTCATCGTACCATTTCGGAGCATTAATAGGCAACCAATAGTACAACTAGCTGCAGCGTTTGCCTAGGAGGCTGAGGGCAGACGAGTTAACTTTATGATACAATAAAAGGGTTTGTTGAACTCGATATGCTCTTAGTATGCGGCAACTAGTTGCTAGATTTATAGCAAATTGTTACGCTTATTAAGTGCAGAAAACAATGTTTCTGGTCTTTGCTTTGATGGTTATAATAAAAATCAGCTAGTTTTTAATGAAATAACGGACCCGAAGGTACAACTGAACATAAGGCTGTGTGCACATTGCACACAAACGACAAACTAAAGTGGAAGAACATAAACATTTTAGTGCTTTGTACATTGGAGTAACATTTAGTGAGTATAGATATGTAAGTATGTTTGTATATGTCTGCATTTGTATGCTGCTCAAGTTCATAAAACTTAACGAGCCAGAGTTAAGCAGCGACTATGAAAATATAGCAATTTGAGACGCTTTAAAAGTAACATAAACGATTTATGAATATTTACATTGTGTTGTAAAATTACAAAACAAACACACATACGAGAACTTGGCTTGACTGGGATTGGAGTGAGTGTTTGCTGTTGCTTTTGTTGTTGTGCAGCGCAAATAGGAAGATTTTGTTGACTGATATTGCCAATGTGCATTTGATTTTATTTTCATTTTAATTGCATTTTACTTGCCATAGCTTTCATAGGGGCGCGCGCGCTTTCCTTGTGGCAATGCGGTGTATGTATGTACATATGTACTGTGTATGTGTGTGAAATTGAAAAACAAAATAAAAAGAAATGACGGCAACATAAAAAAGTCATGAAAAACGTGTTTTAATGTGACATTGCAGTAGCATAGCAAATATGGTTGTATAATTTCTTCTTTTTTTACTTTGTATGACGTATAGTTAATGCACACACACAGGCATATGTCTATGTATGTATACACATAAAAGCATTACAAAATCGCGCTTGAAGCTGCAACAAAATGGTTAAACAGTAGGAAACTTGATTAGCGCGCTTTTAAGACACAACAAGGTTAACTTGTCGCAAAAACGATGAAACATACATACATACTTATACATAAGTATGTACAAACATACACGGCACTTATTTGTATGTAAATAGTTATTAGAAGCTTTGTTAAGGCATTTTAGAATTTGTAGTCACTAATCGACACGTCATTTGTCTAATTAATTGTCACATACAACAATAAAAATTATGCGATTTTCTTTTTATGCGAATGCATTGCTCACGACAACCAGGTAACTAACTGTTAATTTATGGAGTGTCGCGCTGGCAACCTTCGGATGAATTAATGCAGAGACATTGCAGGAACTGAGTATTGATTATTTCCATTACAAATGCTATGAAACTCAACAACAATGAACAAATTGTGCAATGAAGGCTGCCATTTATATAAAATACATACATATGTACAAATTTATATACAGTTATATGCGTGTGCTTGCATAAAAGTACATGGAAAATGTCTTAAGTTAAATATTTTATCAAATGCTATTTTTCAGTGTCACATTTGAGAGCGAAGTATAGGGCTGACGTCAGAGCGAGCTCTCTGACTCTGCTACACACATGTGTATAAACATGCATACATACATATGTACATACATACAATCTGCTTAAATACACCATATAGAAGTTTGGCATTTTTGGTACTTGTGCCAATTGGCTGAAGCGCTCGTGTTGTGTAACGATGCACTCGAAAATGATAAGTGCTGGTGTGACGTCATACTAGCAAATCACTGTCACACAGCTGTCAAAATGTTGTGATAAACAAATTAAAAAGCGCGATAAACACTGATTATAAACTACATATGTACTTAAAACGAGCATTCTATTTCTACTAATAACTCGGCTAATGGTACTTCTTTAGAACTGTTTCTATTCAAAAAATCTTTTTTTTTAATTATTATTTTACAAAAAATATTTTTTTTTTCTAAAATTGTAAAATTAAATTTAAATTTTACGTAAAATTTAGAATTTATTAATCAAAATAATATTAATAAATTTAATTTTAGTAAAAATTTTATTTTTAATATGTACATATGTATGTATACATACATATTATGTAAAAATTGCTCTTATAGAAAATTTTTTTACCGAAAATATTTTTCTTTACCAAAATGCTAAAAATAACATTTTTTTAGGAAAAATTTCGATTTTTTTCTAAAATTTAATTTTGTAAAAAAATTTTTTATTAGTAAACTTACTACTATAATTTTTTTTACTGAAAATCTCAAAAAATTATGTGACTGCAAATAATTTTCGGTATGTTTGTGGATCCTTTTTATTAAAAAGCCATATGCAATTAACCCTAAATGTAGGCAATATAATACATATACCAAAAATTCAACACACATTTTTTTTTGCCAAAAATATTTTTGTTGTATTTAATAATGAACCTCTTTAAACCATCTACTTTATAAAGCCTATTTAGACATCCTAAATGTAGGCAATATTATATGTATGACTCTTATGGGCCAGCAAAGAGTTGAGAAAACCTTGCCTAAAATCAGGCGTCGTGTAAATAAAACTAGTTTATAGCTTAGCCGCGCTTACAGAAACCTATTTTAACATATGTAAATATAATTTTATAATAGTTTTTGAGTGGTTTTCGCATTTCAAGAAATATACTTTTACATACATAATATTAAGCTGTTATTAACGTATTAATTTTTAAGTACTTGAAACTTGAGATAATTCGTTTACACTAATACTTGTATGGAAATGATTAAAATATCTCCCTTTCCCATTTTATTAAAAAAATGAAATACTTCGCAAAAATTATGCAAAACCGAACATAAATTGTGAAATTGTTTGCCACAAAATTGACAAAATCATAAAAACGGAAACGAAAACGCGAAAAACAACAACAAAAAGTAACAATTTATGCGTCAAACTTTCAAGCGAAATTTTCGTTTTCTAGTTAAATCCACTTACTATAGAAATAGTCATACACCAAAATGAAAAAGTGATAAAAAAAGAAATACAAAGACGTTGGAAAGGCAAACGCTGAAATACGAAACAACAATTGAGCAAAAACGTTTTATTTTCGCAGAGATAAAGATAGAGATAGAGAGGGAGAAATCGGCCAGACATTGACGACGACGACGACGACGTGGTGTATATTGAAGGCGCGTGACAGACATTTCGATTATTTTCCAATACACACCCAAGGAAAGGCAATTGTATATAGCTGGTATGTTGTAGTTGTATGTGTAGATATTTATGTAAACAGCTACGAGAAGTAGCAACAAAAATGGCAGCAGCAGATACGAGTTCAACTTGTATGTAAATAAAATAAAAATACAACTTGCATACAAACATACAAATCGTGAGGAGATTAAGTAGTGTGAGTAGTGTTGCCAGTAGACAATTTTTTGTGGTTATATCAATCAACTTTAGAAGCTATGTATATATGCATATACATATCTATGTATGTATGTGTGACGATAATTGATGGGTAGTCCAGTCATTTAAGCTTAAATTAGGTAAGAATCTCGGAATTCGATATACCCATTTATATTTATATTGACACCCTAAAGTTGTCTCAAAACCTACATATGGTAGGGTATACCTACAGACATATAAATGGATATATCGAATTCCGAGGTGAACTTACTATAATGACTGGACTAGGGGCGTTCAAACATTTTTTGTTTAAATCATTTTTTTTGTATAAATTATATGTACCAATATATGTATATGTATGTATGTATGTATTGAAAAAGAACGTCAAGCAGCAAATGGCGTAAAAGTCAGAGAATGCGAACACAAAAATAAAAGGCAATAACCCAGAAGAGAAGTTCAATAAATTTCCAAACAAAAAAAGAACAAAAAAAAACCAAAACGAAAATAAACTCACAAAGAAAAAAGCAGTAAACAGAAGACGAATGAATCCAGAAAACAAAAATAATATATAAAACAAATATACATAAATACAAATGTATATATGTACATAAAAATGAATATATAGCACACAATCAAATTGAAATGTTGATATTTTTATACTACACGGCGTGTGTTGACCTAAATTTTTATTTTTAATACCGCATACCAAATGTAGGGTACGCACACACACACATAAATACATATGTAGACGATGTGTAGATGCATGTGGCACACACATTCAACGTTAGGCACACGTAGACGCCCAATAAATCGTCGTATTAAAGTCAACGCCGTTAAGCAGATTTTCGTCGCCACACGTTCACATAGCGAACCCAGCTCACAGATGGCAATTACATGCGTACATATACTATACATATATATTTACTACAATTATGAGAGTCACTTATTAAAATAAAACAAGCCAAAGAAAAAATGTTGCCGAAGACAAGTGGGTAAGAAGGAACCACTTACGAAGTCACTTGTAAGGCGGCAACAGGCGCAGAGCCCGGCAGAAGCACCACTTGACCCCAGCTACAGATGCACACAAACATACCTGTCAACATAAATACATACATAGGTACTTATGTACATATGTAAGTCACTAAAAAAAAGAGTGCTGAAAGTAACCTTGGCACTCATACGAGCGCATTGAAAGACAGTGGCTTCAAAAGTGGAAACGAAATGAGTTTAAGCGGTAATAAGCTCAGAGCACAAGTAAAAACAAAAATTAAGTTTAAAAATAGATGTGTATAAATAAAAGCCACTAAAACTCAGCCACAAACAATTTCTTGTGCCCACACATGGCATATCATGACACCGTTAATGCCCAAGCTTTATACGCACAAGAGTGCCTACGCCCGACGAACATAAAAGAGCGCACCCTAAAAACTGTCAGCACAGGCTGACTATAACAGCAGTTAGAGAGATAACAAATGAAACACAACGGAAAATGGCATGAAAGAAAAAAATCCAAAAAGCAAAGCTCGTGAAAATGGGGACAACAGCGCTCTGCTTGCCTGCTGTCATTAGTTAGGCACATTTTGAGGCCTAAAAATTAACGTGACAAGGAAAATGATATAAAAAAAATAATAATATGGAAAACTATCAAAGACAAACTATCATTTTATGTCATCAAATATATTAGTGCATAAAAAATTTACACACAGAAGTTGGAGAAGAATTATGGAGCACCAATTTTCGAATGACCTCAATTCGAAGTGGTGGAAGTATTTTTTATTGCTCTAAAAGTGAATAATTAAAAAAACTATCAATTTATGTATAATAGTATGAGTCAGTAATACTTATCGGCACCCTAAATGTAGGCAATAAAACGTACGTATAAAAATTTTTGCCTACCTTCAGGCCCATGGAACACATTTTTAGGAAAATCACACATTTGAAACGTAAATATTGCAGTGCTACAGTCTGTATGTAACGTTTAGTTCCATAAATATTATTTTTCAAGCGTTACATTATTTCTTGGAGCAAAAACCTTAAGTTAATCAAGACTTGTTGACAGTCACTAATCATTTATTATTCTTCTTACATCAACTTAAATAAAAACTCCCGAACATTACGGGACCCAACAAGTTGACTGAACTCAAACTCTTTTAACTGAATCGTCTAGTAGTATTTGGAGATAATTCACAAATAAAATAGTCACAATTCTTTACTCATTGCTTTAGATAAAATTATTATTCAACAACACCAAATACTGTTTTTACGTAAACTGAGGCATAAAATATATATAAAAATAAACAAAATAATTGTGTAATATTTAGATTGAGAGAGCACTCGTGGGCTTGCGTAGAAAAATATTATTTGTAAAAGATTATTCAAATAGGTAAAAACAATAAAAAAAACATAAAAAACACGCAACCTTTTTCAAAACAATCGTAAAAATCACATATAAAACAGTTAGCATACTGAACTGCCATACTTTTTAAATAAGTTGAAAAATATTTCAACCAATGGCTACTCAATTGAGATTAATGACGCTGAAGTGCTCATCAAGTGAATGTTTTAAATTACAGGTTCAAAATGAATGTAAATAATTATTTTCAGCCACAAATATCAGCATTTTGTTTGTATGTATTAATGAACTAGCTCAATTTACATTTTAATGAAGATTTAAAAATTAAAATTGATGGTTGTAGGTTAGTAACTAATAGACTATACACATACACACACATACATATACACCAAATGCATATGAAACCGCAAATTTATAACGGTTTACGGCGCTTTAAAGCAACTTTTTTATTACAATAAATTATTTAAGCCTTTATTGTGCACTTAGTACGAAGGTGTACTAAGCTTTAGCTTAGCATATTGGTTACATATTGTTTATTTTCACTTGACTATGAAAATAAACTCATATTTTATATTAAGCAACAGTTGTAAACAGTATTTAGAATAGATGTAGGTAGCTTTGTGTGCTCAGTAAAATATATATTTATCTCCCAAAGAAGAAAATATATGTAGCACGTGTCGTAGTTTCCGAATCATGGTAAGCATTTGCTACGTGCTTGTTTTGAAGCAGGTTCAATATAACCTGTAGGAAAAATATTAAGTAATGGCAGAATCTGCAGTTGTATACTATTTTTTGGGATATGCGTCTCACAGGAAATAGAAGAAATCGACAATCGTTAATAATTTTTTTAAACACTTATTTCTTATTTTTATGATTTTCTATTATTTTAATTATTATAACTTTTAAATTTAAATTTTTATTTTAGTTTCAATCTCTTACAAATTACTTTTTTATTCATTTTTTTTAATAATTTAAATCTTTTTACATATTTTTTATACTCTTGCAACATATTGCTAGAGAGTATTAAAGTTTTGCTTTAATTTCTCTTTATGAAATTTCTTAAATTTAAATTTATTTTTTTTGTTTAATTTTCTTAGATATGGTATTTATTTTTAGTTTTTTTTTTAAATAATTTCTTTTTAACTTCTATAAATTCTGAGTAGATAATATTTTAAGTTTTATCTTGGAACATTTGCTACAGAGTATAAAAATTATTTTATTTTCATTTCTTTTATTTAATTTAAATATTTTTTTTATTATTTTATTTTTTTTATGGATTTTCAATTTTTGATTGTTTGAACTTTTAATAATATTTTTGATTAAATTTTTTATATATTTATAACTTTTTCTATTTTTTTTTATTTTTTGTAACATTTTTTATTTTTGTATCAATTTACTTATGTCATTATTATTAATATTTATTTTTCCCTTATTTTTTTTAAGTTTTTTATAAATTCTTAAGTTTTAATTGTTCAGCTTTTAAGCAAATTTTTATTACATTTAGTTTTATATATTTTTAATTTTTTATTTTTGATTTAATTCTTTATTTTTTATAACATTTTTTAATTTTTTTGTACCAATTTACTTATTTTATTATTAGTTTTTTACTTTTTTATATTTTTTTTAAGTTTTTTAAAAATTCTTAAGTTTTCATTGTTTGAGCTTTTAATCAAATTTTTATTACATTTAATTTTATTACATTTTTAATTTTTTTTTTATCAATTTACTTATTTTATTTTTAATATTCATTTATTCACTTTTTTTAATTTTATATTTTTATTTTTCATCATTTTAAAAAACAATTTGCATAATCTGTTATCTCATCGTAGCACTCTTCAACGTGCGCTCTCATTTCCTACAGGGCGTTATCAGCTGTGCTATGAGTGAATAGTTTCGCTATTGCGTTTTTTCTTCATAAAATAAATACACTCATGCCCCTCAAGTTTTGCTACGCCAAACTGATACACGTGTACATTTGTTTTATACGTTTTTTTTGCGCAATCAGCTAGTTTTAAGTATGGGCTGTGTGGGTTTTGCTTTTATGAGTGACTGTATGTATACAAATATATATAAATATGTAAATTTTGACGCACATGAAAATGTTTGAATAATTTTTAAACGTCATTAAACGTAACTTTTTAAACTGACACTTCAAAAGTATACACACGCTCATACATATTATCTATATTTAATATGATTTTTTTGTTGATAATTTATCGTTGTGTTGTCTAGCTGATAGTAAGTTCGCGAAAGTTCAGAAAATACAAGCGACATCTTTCTTATAACTTTTAATAACTGATTTTAATTAAAAATAATAATAATTAAAATCGCTCAAGCTTCTGCGCAAAAATCATGGAAGCTGAAATGAAATTAATGTCAGTGGGACAAAAGCAAACACAATTTAAGAAAAGCAGCCATTCGCAATTTAAAAATACAAGACATTTTAAGCTCATATTAAACTTTTTTCAATGCTTATAATAATTACTAAAAATAACTGCACAAAAAGCAAAGCGGTGATGAGTGTATGCACTGAGAAAACGCATTTCTTGCATCACCGCACATTTGCATAATATTACATGGGTGTATAAAAGCTAATGAATGCGGATACATAAAAATATATTTGCATATTTAAATGCACAAATATCAGGCATTTGCATTTTGCAAGTAACGTGAAAACTCGCTAAGGTGAACCAGCTATAAATAAAAATTTATAGCGCGACTTAAACACGCCTAAATTAATTTGATTTTGTATACAAATAGGTATTATTAATAATTATGGGTGTAAACCAGTTGCAATAAATATAAAAAATTATTTTTAATTTAATGATAAAATACTTCGTAAAATATTTTTCAGTTTGTATGTATGCACCTCACCTATAGTGAAGCACTTTTATGACAAGGTGTGAATTTTAATGGGGAAAATTATAGCAGCTTCTTTCACCAGTCTTTTTCTTAACAGCGTTCCTTATAAAGCAAGCATACCACTTATGCAAATTTAGCACAACGAAAAGTAACTGTATTATTTCATCAGCTTTCGAAAGAGATAACTGAAGTATTACCTGAAGAATAATACTTCCTGCTTTAAAGTAAATGATAAACAGATTAACGCATAAACGATTCTTTCTTTATTTAAATATATTATATACATACATACATGTGTACAAACTGTAGTAGATATGTTTGTGTATACATAAAACCATTTCATCACATCACATCACCTCAACCACAACTTACTAGATATTTTTATGTGATTTTGTGGTTGAAAGGTCGAGGTTGCAAGCAAAAAACAAATATTTTACTAGAAATGAAACCACAAAAAACGCTACCGATAGAAAGAAAACGAATATTTTCAAAAAAAAAAATGGTTTTGTATATTTATCTTTACGATTATGATTTATAAATTTCTACAGCATTTTCACCATTAATTCGCGGTTTTATATTATGCTAATAAACTTGATGAGTCAACAAATTTTACTAGCGTGATACTTTATGAGTCAGTATGTTTGCTGAGAAGGATGTTGTTGCTATTAAAAAATTTCGAAAACCCAGTAATAACAATAATAATGCGGAATAATCGAAATTTCAAGTTGCTAGCTAGTTAGAGCGCACAATATAGGAAAATAAAATGGAAAGATGGTAAATAAGCAGAAATTAGCAAACACTTCAACGAAAATTTCGCGAAAAACACAATTTGAATGAAAGCTGTATTGAAAAAAGCACAAAGAAGTTCGTGAAAGTTCATGCGCAAAAAATTATGAAAGCTTTCAGGAAAATCGATTTTTTTAGATTCGTTGGCTGATTATATAAGAAAACGTCAAAAACGGGTTTGAAAATGAACACAAAACAAAAGAAAAATGTTTAAGTTTTACAGCTTAGGTGCGAAAGCAAGAAAGCATGTCTGGAACTCCATTTATTTGTGCTTGCTCGGCTGGTTATATAAGAGAACATTAATAATGGGTCTGAAAAAGCACTACAAACACTAGAAAAAATTTGAAGCTCAAAAGCTCGTGAAAGCTTATTTGCGATAATCATGACAGTTTGTATGGAATTCGATTAATTTACGTCTACTCGGCATATTGTATACAAAAACATGAATTTACACTTTTATAAACAACACACAATTTAGTTTAAACTCGCGTGAAAGCTGCTAAAGTTGGCAGTCAGTGAAATCTGTTAATAAAAATTATTTTATCTGTAAAAAATAAATTGTTTATTACTAAAGTATGACTCATGCTGGCATGAATTCACAGTTAAATTCATATACTTTGTAAATGCTTGAAAATTCATAAGAAACAATGGGCAAAATAAACACGATAATCAATTCATTGACGTGATTTATCATTATAAATATATGAATTATTTGGTAACTAATGTGTTATTGCTTTAATAGCAGTCAACTTACGAAGAAAGTGTATAAAATTAATTCATACTTTGGTTGGTGATACCCAATATAATAACTACAGAATTTCTTTAGTTAAAGTAAACATATTTTTACTGGAAAACTAATCTCTAAACACATTAAAACATCACACACTTGCACATACATACATATATTACTATCAGCTCGCAATATGAGTAATCTGCGTGTTATCCCTATATACAAGTTTGTATATAAAACTGTTTTTCATACGAATTGATAACTCATACATAAGTGGTGATATGACAAGTTGGCTGATGTACCCACTTATAGACAAACAAAAGTGTATGTGCACTTATTATCAGTATATACTTAAAAAAATACATATGTGCGTATGTATGTATGTAAACAATTATCTGTATGCAAAGTGAGAATCACAAAGTTATGCTGACAAACAAAACGCCCATATCCGCTGTCTTGCAGATAAATATACATATAAAAATATACACATATACATAAATGTACATATATATTGCCCCTGATCCACACAACAGTATATATACGAATATAATTTATAGTTTTCACTTTTCTCGAATAGCCAACACTGCGCTTGTTATTGAATACTCAGAATGTCTTAGATTACGTTCATGTAAAGTACATATGTATGTATGTATATACAAAAGTTCGTATGTGTGAACCTAAAAGTAAATAGCCTTATTGCAAAGACCGATAGTTATCTAGCACAGCAGCAAAATTTAAACAAAATATTTAGGTGTCCGTTAGCAATGTGACATATGTACATATTTATATGAAGTGAAAAATTGCACTGAAATAACAACAACAAGTAGAAAGGGTAAAATAAACAAGCGCAAATATTTAAAGCGAGTAGGTGATGAGTCACAGGTAGCAAGGAGTAGGTGTGCAATTAATTATGAAACCGTATATACACACTGTATATGTACATATATACTTATTACCACTTCAGAAGTAAATTTCTGGAAATTTGTGGCAATGTCAGCCAATGTATGTATGTAAGGCTATCAAATTAATGAAAATTACACACGAAATGGAGAAAATTTTTCGAATTAATAAATAAATATACATGCAAAATTTTAATAATTAAAACTATTGCAACTGAAGACATAAAAAAAATATTATACAAAAAAACAATAATAAAAAATTTATTAAACAAAAAATTATATAAAAAATATAAAATAAAATAAATTTTAACTAATAAACAATTTCATTAAAGATGAAAAAATAATAACAAAAATTATAATAAATAAAAAAATTATTTTTTGATTGACAAAAAAATTAAATTAAATTAAATAAAAATAACATTAAATTAAATAAAAATAAAGTTAAATTAAAAATTAATAAATGAGTAAAAATCCCTTTCGGCAGCATTTTTAACAATTTTGTCAACAGACACTCAAGTGAAAACTATCGATAATCAAGGCTGATAAAAATAAAACTACGTAAAATAATTCAAATGAAAAGAAATAAGCGCGCGTGCAGAGGCAGGAAGTACGTACGAGTAGAGAGTTGGCATTTTTGGCACAATATTTTTATGTGAACGTATCTCGAAAATAACGAAAACATAAAAGCAAAAGCTGTATAAGCTAAATAATACCCAAACTGACGGCATTCATAAAAGACAAATAGCTCGTATGCCAAGCAGATTTAAGACCCCAAAAACTTGCAAAGGCCGCAGCAATACATGAATAGACCGCATGACTTTTTGTACATAACACCCATATAACAAAGCATATATTGTATATACACTTTACGACTACATACATAAAACAATTTTCATAAACGCTACGTCATTTCAGCTATAGGCGCTTTCTCTACGAAGCAAAAAAAACAAAGATAATAATCACAAAAAAAACTAGCAGACACGCTTCTCAGTTTTGCGTATTTAAATTTTAAGCTTTGCTATGTAATAATTTTTAGTATTTTCCTTCACATAGCTTAATACTTTAAGTATTTTAACGCTGCCAGCACACTTTACAGCAACCCCCTGCCCTCACCTAACACTTGTCTCATTATCTTTGTAACGTTTTGCTGTAAATGCGTAGCGCAGACAAAATCTTTGCTCTACTCAGCTCTTCCTACCTACTCGTAGCGTTTGCGCTCACAAAAATCGAAATTCACCAAAAAAACTACCAGATGACAGGCAATAAAGCAATCGTTAGCACTTTGGAAGTTTAAGAATGCAATGGAATATTTGTAATAAACTGTATAATGCTCCGAAAAGTTGTAATTTAAAATTAAAAAAGTGAAAAACAAACAACTAAAGCAATAAATTTAAGGTTTGTAAGAATTTATCAACTGCCCTCCACTATTCACCATAGCAGCGCGCTCAACGCTGCACAGACTACAACTCGCTCTCTATGTTCCCTACACATAGTATGTATTTCATTGTTATGTCCTTTTGCTACTGCTTTCTTGTCGAACATATGGACTTTTTTCACTTGCACTTAAAATTGTATTTTATTCTTTTTTTTAATAAAAATTTTGTTTGATTTCGAATCAAAAACAACTGCAATGTGCTCGTTAAAAATTTTGAAGTTTAGTTTTGAAAATTTTGTCACATCGATTTTCTGCTGAATTTCTTTTTACGTGCATACAAAAATTGTAACTGCAAAATTTTGACGTACACACAGAAAAGAACACGCACGAAAATCCTTTAACTTTCAGTTAATTTTATTATAGTTGCAATTATTTATTATCCTTTAGAGACTTACTTTTCTTTAGCGCCTCCTCGGCTGGGGGTTTGTTGAAAAATGGCTGGTCGTTGTGGGTGTTAAGCTCCGCAACAATTTTAGACTTTTTCACGGAAATCTGTTTGTTGATCACAGTTTTGGTTAGTTTAGAGCTTTGCTTGATTCGTTTTATATTCTTATAATACGAAATTTTTAATTTGAAATTGAAAATTTTTTACACAGTTGATTTTTATTTTATTTTTTTGCTTTTTTGCTATGCACGAAAATTTTTGCCGTTTCGATAATCTTTTTAAATTATTTTTTTATACTTTTATTTTTTTTACTGAGTACGGTAATTTGTTTTTTCTTTTCTTTAAATATGTTTCCTCTGCTCTGTTTTTTTACGAAATTTAATTTTTGCCCTTCGAAAAAATGTTCAAATCGCTTTGTATTTTTCAATTGATGACGTTTTTTCTGGATTGTGTAAAATGTAAATTGCACTCGAGTCGTGAAGGAAACACTCGTATAGATTTTGTATTTTGCTTTCCGAAAGCCTTTTGGTTGGGGAAAAGTTGCGTTCCAAAAAAGCAAAAATTAATTATTTAAATATTAGCACACCAAATTATCGTACTGATTTAGATTTTACTCAGGGTTCAGGGACCAGGATTTCTTTTCAGCACTTGCACACAAACAAACACACACACGCGCCGTATCTATTTGCCTTTCAGACTCAGAATCTCGTCGTACCACGAAGCATTGAAGTTAAAAAATATCCACACTCCTGTATGCTTCGATTTATATCTTTATTTAGTTATATTATTATCGCACTTGACGTCGTCGTCCTCTATCGCCGCAGCAAACGAAAGGAAACACAAAACGAAACGTAATTTCACAAAAATCAAAAATTTTTCAACATCAGTCGCCTTCTTTCACCAAAATCGAATCGCACTTTTTTCATTTATGTATTCGAACAATTTGGCTAACAGAAAAAATTCTCGTTTTTCGCCCTTTTTTCTTGTTTTTTATATTTTAATTTTTGGTTTCTTACTTTTTTGTGCTCGTTTTGGGTAATTTTAGGGCACTCAATTAAGCGAAAAGATATTTAATACACAATATATGCACTTGCATATAGATTTATATGTATGTTCTGTACACAGACACACGAAGAGTGAACGAGACAGAAAAATTCAAACGTTCAAAGTAGAAAATTCAACGTGGATTTGATCCTCCAATATGTGAAGTCTCCAAGCACTCGTTTTCGACTAAAACTGAAATGGCTTGAAAAACTTTGCTAATGCCAGGACAGAACGCAGCGAACACAACCAACACACGTAAATGTCGCACACATACTAGTGCAAACACACGCACACACAAAAGTAAGGTAGAGAGTGAGTGAGTGACGGCCGACAGTCATTGTTATTCACCACAGCCATATGCATGTGGGCCAGTTAACAGCCAGCCAGATAAGCTGCCAGCAGGCAGGTATCTGCTTATGCCTGTACAAGTACACCGTTTCACCCTTCCGCACACGCTCAATGGCGAGCGAGTGGTATTGATAGCGTTACAAAGGCGCTTGTGTTATTTTGCACAGCAGTCAGCCATTGTTGTCGCTGCCACTGCTGACGTCGCTGCTACTAGCCACTGTGGTTGTTGCTGCTGCTGCAGGTGTATGTGTGTGTATCTGTGTGCATGAGTGAGTGATTAAGTTCAGTGAAAAACGAAATAATAACCATAGCCCACAAGGGGAAAGTACTGTTCGACGAAATGAACGTGCAAGCATGCACCCATACCTACACAGAAATACGTATGTATGTGTGAACATGCATGCGTGTGTTCGTTAGCAGAGCGGTCTCAAACTTGTGCTCAATCTCGCAGACTTTGCTCGCTCATTTGGGTGAATAACGTTGAAATGTCATCATCCGCAACAGCAGTGAACAATGACGAAAGTATACGCTAAATATAAGCGAAATATCGTATGTACATATGTATGTAAGTTCATATTTGTAAATAGCTGTGACACCCTACATTAGGGCATTAAGTGCTTTACTGCTCCAAAGTAAAAAATCTAAAAAAAAAAATATGTAATAATAATAAATAAAATAAAAAAAATAAAAATAAAAAAAAAAAAAAAAATAAAATTAAAAAAATTTAAATTAATAACTTAAAAAAAAAATAAAAAAATAAAAATATATAAAATCTTTATTAAAATATAAATATAAAAATCCAAATAAAAAAATTTTAAAACAAAATAATTACAATGAAAAATTTAAATTGAAAATTATTAAAAGTTAATAAGTATGTTCGGAATAAGAGTTTTTGTAAAAGTCTGTTAAATTATTTTTAAGGGGTAAAAAGTATGCATTTATGGTTATGAAATCATATTATTATTAAATATAAATAATACTAATAATAATAAATAATACTTCTATGACTGAAAATAGTACTTCAGACATACATACATATGTACATCAGCTGCAAATATGAGTTTACAACGTAAGCACTTCGTCTATCCAAAAAATAAAAAAATCCATTATAATTTTTGTATTATATCAATTTTCTAGGTATTAGAAATTCAAGTTTTAATAATTTTATAAATGTATCAAAATGGATATACTCATTTTACTTACCTAACTTTCCTGGCACTATGCTGAACCGCTGATTACTTGATAACAGCAAAAATTTCTATTCTTCTATTTTTTAGAGATAATCGAGTAAAATAACACTTCTAAAGAGTACTAGTGAAAACTTTCAACTAAGGGAACATATGGTTAAGTGGACATTATAACTATATTTAGTTAGGTAAGCATAAATACAACCTTGAAAATAGACGAGAGTGTTATTATAGCTACTTAAAATTTAAAAGTCATTAGTGAGAACGAAAACAGGGAGGGCTTAAGTTTTGTCTTTACCAAGTGACAGCTGACATTATATAATATATCTCACCAGTAATGTACCTAAAATACTATGAATTGGTATATGAATAAAGCAAAATACTTGATTATCTATCAAAGAATAGATCTTTCCCGATTTTTCTTGGAGCTGTGAGCCAATCAAATATCATACAATTTTGAGCAGCTGCAGAGCCAAAATCTCTATTTATCTCTAAAAAGAACAGCGATATAATTTTTTTAATCCCATATAAAGAAAACAATATATTGGGTAGTCGAAAAAGTCGTTTCGTATTTTTAATCCAATTTAAACCTTTTTTTTAATTTTTGTAATAATAAATAAATATGTAACATTTTGTTCGACCACTTTTTGCCATTTTTCCGCTAGAGACATTATTCCATCAGTAAGAATCGAAATTTCCAGAACGGAAGCGAGCGAACCATTGGCTACACAGCATCCTCTCCGTAAGCTTCACAAATTTCCTTGGTGGCTTGCGTGGCATTCTTCCCATTTTTATAAAAACAAAAATTCCAAAATATAGCGAATTTCTTCATTATTTTTACTCATTTTTGAACAGCTGTTACTTTTTTTCAACTTCCCCGAATCTAATTTTTTTTTGGTTAAATGAAGCTTAAAATCTCACTTTTCCAACACTATATGGTATGATACAATGTGATTGGTAGCACTGGAGATATACGACTGCAACGACATCTATTGACAAAATACGAAAAGACTTTTTCGACTACCAAATAATTCGTTATACCAAATACATCGCTGATTTCTGAGAAGTAGAGAATGCGGCCTCTAATAGAGCTTTTCTACATTTTTCGGATATTTTAGATTTTACCTCGGCTGGGTTTTAAGACCACAACTTTTATGGTAGTAGTCACGCACTCAATGAACTTATGTACTTACATGCACTTACATACAACAATGTACAATGAACATACATTCACTTATGTATGTATTATTTTCCAAAATGCATGCGGCCAACAATGATTTATTTAATTAAGAGCATATTTATACATAAATGCCGTAAGGAAAATGGAAATGGCATTAATGAAATTGAACATACGGGCACTCAAAAAGTATAAAGTGAAGATAAATAACTTTTGGACTCGCAAGCAACGTTTATGCGACGTAGAAACACAAACAGACAGCACAAGCTTAGCATGTACACATATACATACATACATATGTAGGTATGAGCATACATATATGAAAGCATATGGGTGAATATGTGTGCATAAAAGTGCTGATGTAGACATGACTGCAAAGTACATATGTATGTATATTTTAATATTCGACTGTGGTGAGTTGTAGACGTGGTAGATTCTACATATGTATTTAAGTATGTATGTATATGCGAATATATCTTTTTAACAGTCAACAAGCACTTAAAGAATAAAAATAAAAAAATTAAAAAACAAAAACCAAAAAAATAAGCAAGCAAACAAGATATGTACTTATGTATGTATATGAATGTGTGTGCATGCGTAAAGCCAGTACAAACAAAGCACAACGATTAAAAATTGACTTAATTTTCATTGCTGCTGCTGTAAAAATATTAAAAAGACATCAGCGCAGTTTTCAAAAGTGCTACGCAGAGAAGTACTTGTAAAGCAGGAAGCAAACGAACAATAATAAAAAGTATGCGCAGAATATACGTACAAATGTATTTACAAACATACATATGTACATATGCACAGTAGTATTAAATTGTATTATGGAGACTAAAAATCTACTACAAAAAATATACATACCTAAGTATAAGAAGGCAGACAATACTTTTTAGCAATAATAAAAATAATTAAAACAACAAAAAACAAGCATTGAGCACAAAGTGCGAACAAAATTAATTAACAGCAACCAACACACACACACGTATTATACACTAAAAGTTGTACGCGTAGTGGTGCATGATACCATTAAAACGGAGACAACTCACCACACACACACATACACCCAGCCAAATACGCATGCAAAAGTAATAAACTTGAAGTTAACAAAGAGCATAACAGGAAACGATGACGTTGGCTGCGCCTTTATTTTGCTCAAGTGGGTTGAGCGCTTGCTAATGCTAGTAACAGCTGTGGTGAGTTAATATATAATGCATACTCACCAGCAATTTTATGTCGACACATACACACACATACATATACATATATGCATGTATGTACACCCAAGAAAAATAAAAGATAACAGCGTCAATTTATACAAAAGCGAGCAAAAAGATGTTTTTAGAGAGAGCGCTTAATGCCGATTAGGTGTGGTGAGAATAGATGTAGATATAAAGCCTCCCCAAGGCAAGTCAATTTTATAATGAAAAAGACGTAGTAAGGCCCTTTGTAGTTGATTAGGAAATCTCCCAGCAATTGCCAAGTGGGAGTAATCAAGTAATCACACAGTTCGCAAGGCGCTGACAGCAAAGGCGACTGTAGTCTATAGTTACTTCATACTAAGTATATGCAGTATAAAAGAGAGCTTAATTCACACAACGAACATAAAATATGGCTTTATCAATGGCAAGCAGCAAGATGGCGGCGGCCTTAATAACAGCACAAAAATGTGTGGGGAAACTTTTGTGTTGGAAATTAAATTAATACATCTTTATGTGTACACATTTTTTTTATCAAATTAAAAGGCAAACTTAGTAATACAAAAGTATGTAAAAGTCTACAAATATTATAAGCTGCGTCATCAAAAGTATACGGAACTGCAACTTTTTAAGAGTAATGCGCATAAAGCGTTAATTTTTAGGTACATTGTATGCTTTGAATACATGCATATGCACATAGCTATGTACGCAGTGAAATTATATATGTATGCACATATGCATACTTATGGGTGAAAAGAGTAAAATTCAACATGCGCAAACAACAAAGAGCGAGTCAATCAGCCAGCCAGACTGAAAGTTAGCCAGCGCCAAGTGCCAACAGTGCATAACTTGCTTTGCACAAGTCATAAACGAACACTCGAAGATTTTGGGTACATACAGTATATAACAAAAATGCGTAACGTGATAATACAGTATATAAAATATTTTGGCTTTTTAGTACGTATTAAAGAGATCATTTTTTAGAGGTATTGAACTTTTAGTACCCACAAAATACCGAAAAATTAATGTATTGGTAAAATTTTAGCTTTTTTAGTACGAAATTTTATAGCAAATACCAATTTTATGGAATTTCGGTTAAGTTTTGTACAAACCAGATAAGGCTGTCAATCTATTGGTATTCCTTCAAATTACTTCAGGCATTTTTCCTGCCGGTACAACAAAAACAGTTTGAATGTTATTTTCCAACTAGCCACGCCTAGGCGGTTATCGGACCACTGACTTAATCTTACAAAAATAACAGGTTTTCTCGTGGGCTTGTATAACATTTTCGTAATTTAAGTAAGAACTTTTTTCTCGTAAATTTAATTTTTTTTCCTTACAAACGTAAAATTGTTTTCAGACATATTATATTATATGAGAAGAATGTCAAAAAAACCCTTATTTGAAGAAATTTCTTAAAAAAGTCCTGCATAAATATACATTTTCTTAACAAAACTTTTGTTGAACACTGTGCGCTTACATGTGTAAGGTGCTGTTGACTCTCACTCAAATGGTACTGCACAAAGGAATTAACATTTTCGTATATATTCAACACTGTGGTTGCTTTACATGTATGTAGATAAGTATGTAGTATAAAGTAAAGCCACAGCGATATGCTGCATAATTCAATAAGAATAGATAGAGGAAGAAAACACAAAGCAAATAAGCGAGGCAAAAATACTATAAACATACCAGCAGATATAAATAAAATACATACAAACGGTAAGCAAATATTAGGAAGCAAATTAAACTAAACAAAAGAAATATAATATGAGCAAAATAAACAAGAGTTTAAAAAAATCGGGAAGCATAGGAGTAAAAAGGTGAAAATGTTGTGAAATAACATTTCGCAATGAGCAAGCAAATTGTATGGGAGAGCGCTGCTGAGCTGTCCAACACAAGTTGATTATTTCCATTTTGTTTTCAGCGCTGACAGTCGGCTGTAGGAGCACTGGTGTGGTGGTATAATGGGTCTGAAGGTTTCGGGCATACATATACCAATGCGAGAATCATTAGAGCGTATCGAATTGTCAGAACACGCTCCCTTAACTGCACAGCGACTTACGAAATTGAGCGTGGTGAATTTAAAAATAACAGATAAATAAACAAAATAAAATGATTTCACTCTCTGTGTGTGTTGGCTGTTGCACAACGGAGGTTTAAGGGCACCAGCAAACGAACGTTGCAACAAAAACAATTTTTATTATACATATGTAAGAAAAAGAATGTAAGCGAGTAAACCTCACTGCATTTCGCGGAATTCATTACTCATAGCACTCGTAGCACGCCAAAGCAATTACAATATAAGCTCTTACCAATACAGGGTTGCAGCTAAAAGAGCAATTTAATATTCCCAACAGCACGGCATGACACGAATGAAACCAACAAGAAAAGTATGTTAATTACAATTGAGCATAAAAGAATTAAATAAAAACGCCAATGCGAGCGAGATCGCGCCGAGTTGCAGAGAGAGAAGTGTATGACGAATTTAACATCGATACACAATCAACATTTATTCGCGTATTGCACACCAACACCAATGCAAAAGCAGCGTACACAGTCGCGCTGAACGCCTGTAGGTGTGCTGGGTTGCGATAGGGAGCTGTGGTGAATTTGCACAGACAATACAGTATTGTCGCCACACACTCAGCTCGCATCCACACATTCATACATACATACATATGTAGTATGTTTTGTTAATTCAAGTGTGAGTTTGTATTGAAAATCATCAATTGCGTTTAATTTTGTATGAAGAAAAATTTCATTATTGCATTTATAAATATTTTTTTCGCTGTTTGTTGCCTTCGATTTGCTGTTTTCATTAGTTTTCAGCTGCTAATTTTTTATATTAAAATTAATTTCGTTAAAATCCATTGCTCGTCAAAAAATCATAATTGAATGTTGCGTTTAGAAAACAAAATTCGTTGCTATGAAATGTGACTTAGAGTGGGAAAATAATTATATTAAAAATTAAATGGAATTGATTGAAGTCATCGCTGAGTAATTTTACAAGCAAAACTAGAATAATCTTTGCTTGTTTGATAATCGATGTGTCTGTTTGGCTGTCATTCAGAAGAAAAGTGTTCATGTAATTATTTAAAAGTTTTATTATGTGTCATTTAGATGGAAATGCAAATGGTAGGTGTAAATTTTAAATCTTTTGAGGGTCCTTGAAAGTGTTGAATAACTGATATCGGCTGTAGCTGATTAGATTACAAAGAGGGGAAAATTAAAATATGAAATTGTAGGCAGAGTAGTACAAACAGTGTTTATTTAAACGAAAATGTATTTTAAATTTGCACCGAAGTTGTAACATCAGAAGGAAACTTCGGAGACCGTATAAAATATATTGAAAACTATTATATTTGATGAGATATTTACATACATACATACATAAATATTTGGCAATCTACAAACTCCGAAGAAATTATTTAGATTGAATCATTATAACATACATACATACATACTTATGTATGTACTTATACATATGTATGTACATACATACGCAGCTGTCATACAAACAATCGAAATCATCTGTTTCTATGGAAAACTATTTCATTTCGCAAGATACTTATTTTCACAAAATTTAGCATGGATTATTGTTCAAGGTAACTGTACCTATAGCTGTTATATAAACTGACCGATCTAAGTCAAGTGTGAAACTGAATATTTTGTATCTGTGAAGGGTATTATAGATTTAGTGCCATCATAAAAAAATATTTTTCTTGTATTAATTTGAAAATTTTGAAAACCAAATCATTGTATTTTAATACAGTCATAAGTAAAAATGAAGGTATAATGCACATTTATTTTTATAAATTAATCTAAATCTAATGTATGATATATCGAAGACGTCCATTTGCATAAAATAATTTTAATGAAACATAAAAAATCTAAAGTTTTAATTACACATTAATAATATTGAAATTATTAAAAAATATTGGAAGGATAAAAAAGTTTAAACCTCTTACCTTAAGGTCCAGTAAATCAATTGAAATTGTTGGTGTCACTTAAATATTTCCCATATACCGTGTCTAAAATTAAAACAAAAATAGTTGAAATAAAAAAATTGAGAAATATAAAATAGATGAAAAACACAAAATATCAAATTATAAAATAAATACTTTGAATATAAAATATGTAGAAATCGGAAAATAAATAAAAAATAAAGTTTTAGATAAAAGATAATTGAGATTTTTTATTTTTTTTTGTGGCGGTAGAAAACTTTCCTGAAATAGTTTGGAGAAGTGCTGCTGAGTTGACAGTTCTTGGCCGGATAAAAATCAAAGTCCGTTCCGGTTAAGTAAACACTACCGTTGCCAGAACGCTTTTCTGAGTTCAACTGGAGTAACTATTATGGAACCATAAGCCGATAGATAAGCAAAAAGGTGTCTATTTTTTTCTAACATGGCAACATTGTAATATCCGAAGAAATTGTTCAGCTGCCATACAAATTGAATGATCGGAATCAAATGCTTGTATGGAAAACTTCCACATTTGGCAAGATATATTCACGAAATTTGGTATAGATTATTTTCTAAGGCAACATTGATATCTCCGAAGAAATTGTTCAGATCGGTTAACTATAGCATATAGCTGCCATACAAACTGAATGATCGGAATCAAATGCTTGTATGGAAAACTTTCGCATTTGACGTAGTATCTTCACGAAATTTGGCATGGATTACTGCTTAAGGTAACAATATAATCTCCAAATAATTGTTCAGAACGAATTACTATAGCATATATATAGCTTCCATACAAACTAAACACATACATAGTTACTAAAAGAAATGCATCTGTGAAGGGTGTATTAGCTTCGGTGCAGCCGAAGTTAAGGTTTTTTCTTGTTCAAATTATATACGTGTTGTTGCTGTTATTGTTGACCGGATAAAAAATACGGGTCCGTTCAGGTTACGTAGACCCGTCTGCCGTGGAAACGTGGAAACTTAATTACATGCGTTTCATAGCGGCTATGTAGAACACAAAAATGCATAAAAAACTTATGAAAGAGAGGACGAAGAGATAGTTCCCTAATTGCTTTTAACCGCTTCAAGAAGAACTACCGATAAAGAAATGCTTTATAAGTTTAGATAATTTGAAATATAAATTTAGATATATAGTATACATCTTCAAAGCACAATTTTTAGTGAAATGCTGAGAGAATGCTATAAAAAAGTTAATCTATTGTGAGCAAAAACAAACTCGGAGACTTTAGCACGACAAAATAATCAATGACGTCACACCGGCATGTTGAAAAATACGTCAAACAAAATGGCAAAACTTTGACATGTAAATAAAAATGTACCTTTGGAATATGGTCTCGTTAAATATCAAAAGGTACTTATATATTTTATAGCCATATTTTTTTCAAATATTTAGAAGCGATAATATAATAAATTATATTGCTTGCGTTTTATGATTTATGCTATTATGCCATTTTAATGAATAATTAAATACTTATTTCCCACTTCAAATTTATGGTCATACATGAACATTTAACAAACGTGTTATAATATAAATTTAAACAATTAGCAAGACGCCATTTTCAGTATATTATTGCTACAGATATTTGTTTATATGTACATATAACACATATACATACATATATTTTACTATATATATGTACATGCCGATGTGTGTTGTGCACAATTCTTTTATTACTTTTTCATTATTTAAATTTATGCGCTTCAAGTTAACGAACTTTAAATTTTGAAATGACAGAACGTATAAACGACGACGACAACGCAAGGTTATTGCTAATCATGAGAAATACAAAACAATATTTATATGTACACACGTACATACATACATGTACAATATGTATGAACACATGTTATTTGCTCATGTACGCAGCAAATAAAAGTTTAAACGATTGCAGAATATTTTTTTTGCGTTTTTAAGTTTCAAGTTCTGCGTGTGCTGGCACAATTCAGGTTGAATGACAGTGCGTCTTAACATTTTTTCTCGTTTTGCAATTTTACATTTTATTTACGATGACTAGGCAGACAGTAATACAATACAATATTTCCTGCTGTAAAGTGTTACCATATTTGAACCAATATTGAATTCGTTTAAACGCATAAAACTAAAGTGCAGAAAAAAATGTTTAAAAGAGATTACTGATAAGCATTTAAATATGCAATAATACTAATACCAATAATAACCACGGGTTTGTGGTCGAACCCTAAGTGCCCAATTAAAAAAATAAAATAAACTGAAAAATATAATGCAACAAGATAACAAGCAAACATGTCAACTTTCAGTGAAACAAGATCTTTATCATGATATTAAACGGTTAGTTTGTTTGACACCATATGCTATAGAGATCCGATCTGAACAATTTCGTCACTGTAATATAATTTATGCCAAATTACGAGAAGATACATACATATGTATGTTACAAACCAAAAAAGTTTTTTATGCAAGCACTTGTTTTTGATAGATCAGTTTGTATGGCAGCCATATGCTCTAGGGTCTCCGACATTCACTTTTGAGTATTACAATTTTCGTTAAATATCTAGCTAACCACAACTAGAAAAGAAACCAAAATACTAAACGGCACTTAAAAAAATAGCCACAAAAGTTACAAAAAAAAATCATGAAAATAAAAGGTTAAATAGCGGTGAATTACATAAAATAAATATATTATCTGAAATATAAAATAAAGCATCTCACTTTCCACAGCAAAATAACCGCAAAAAACAAAAAGGAAATAAAAAACAAACAAACTCTCCACCAAAGACAGCTCGCCGAGGAATCAATCATAGCAGCTGTTCTGGGATTACTGCTAGGTAAACTTGTATGTATGTATTTACGAAAAAAAAATAAAAAATACGGACAAACAAACTGGCAGCTCGAGAGTCATACAACAAGCCAACAAGCACTTAAATGATTATGTAGGAATGTAAAGAGCAGAAAAAATCCTACATAGCGATAAAAAATGTACATAGAGCTGAAGGCACCAGAGCCAGAGCGGCCTTCACTGTTATACTCGCAGTAGTAGTAGCCATATTCTGTGGTCATTTTAAAGTCGTGGTGAGTTCGTGACGAAAAAAAGGCAAACAAGTTAATAACACAACACAATAAAAACACGCTAATAACAATAATACTCGAAAAAGCAAAATAAATTGCAGTAGACATACATACAACCAAATATTTGTACGAATTTATATGTATGTACATACATATGTAAAGGAAATAAATAAGCAGTGGTTGCCGCCAACGTCGAACGAATGAATACCCGAATTAACATGGCTGTGAAGAGACCTGCACGCGGCAGGGTGGCCAGATTTGGTGATTTTGGGGATACCATAACGTTTGGGTAATAGTTGGCAACAACTACTTCAATCATTCCCGGACTCCAGGTTTCTCTCTACGGTCTTGTACTTTTTGCAAATTCCCACTTCATATGTGATTCATTTTGATTGTAAATTTGCGGAAAAGAGTTCTGCTAAGAATTTAGAAATCAGTGTCTAGAACTGGATCAGTTTAAAGCAACATAAGCACAAGGTCATATGTAAATGAACATTGAGAGTATATCTGATGAGGGAAGTTCACATGATATTGGACTGACCAATTGGGTAATGTATGACAATCCGTCTACCTTTAATGATGAATATATACATACATAGTAAAATAAATTCAAATATAGTGAGGCATATGAAAAATTATTAGAACTAATTATTTGTAAATCTTAGTTTTGCACTAAATTTAATTTAACTATAGACTCTCTCTCTCGCTCTTTCTCTGTCTGAGAACCAAAAGCTCTGTATGTACATATGTATATTTTCTCAATTTTTTTTAAGATATGGCTACCCTGCCCAGCAAAACTACAAGATTCTCTGATACAACCTTTTCCCTAAAAATAAAGTTCTGTAGATGTATAGCACACTGTTTGTTTGACAAAGCAGATCCGCCAACGGAGGACAGATCGCTGCCGACGTGTTGTTGTTGTTGTTGTTGTAGTAGAGCACTACCAAAATATGTTATCAATACATACATACGAATATATACAGACACATAAAAAATATTCATTTAAACGCGCACATAAGGCACACGCGAACTAATAAAACTAACAAGCAATAAACCCAAAAAGAGGAAATAACATCAGACAGAAGAAGCCAAAAGCATAACAAATAGTTGATGGTGAAAAGCAGACAGCCGTCAGCGAACGGCTATGACAACGACGCCAGCAGCGTTAGTGACGTCGTAAAAACGTTGAAACAAGGGCAAACGGGCGGAGAGCATTATACCCAAGTACATTCATACATATGTATGTATGTAAGTACATAACAGGGTCTATTTATTTATGTGTATAAAAAAGATATTCGTGCAAAGGGCATAACGAAATTCGAGAAAATGTTGGTAGAAATCAGAACAACAATAACAATGGTGGTACCAATTACTGACGATTGTTTGTGGATTCTTCATGGATTCGTAGAATCCTAAAAATCAAAACGATCTACAATGGACAAAGCAAAATAAACGCAAAATACATACAAACAAAAGGTGTCGACAGCAAATTAATAAGGAAAAAACACCGGCAATAAAAACACTTAAATTACAAACATTAGAAATAAAAACAAAGAAAAATAAAATAAGGCTCGACAGTTAAGAAAAAAACCAATAAAAATATATTGAAAACGAAATGACAAACATTAGTTATGAGAACAAAGTCGAATAAAGAGCGATAAAAGCAGAAAAGCGTCTCATATTTTTCATTGTTTAGGTTTTGTATTTTGCCCAGACTATAATTCAGTGGAATACTTTGATCTATATAGATTTTGTAAAGCAGACCGGAACGAAGAACTGAAATCTCTCGACCTTCCCAAGCGACATCGCCTCGCTCCTGAAAAGTTCCAAGAAGATCCGACCTGAAATTGAAGCTCGTGATTTCGGTGACATTTGGTTTCAACAAGACAGCTTATCTATACTACTAATTAGTAGACCTTATGATTGGAAGTCAAATATACTTACATATATACTATATAGATAAAAATTATTTATCCTCCTCATCAATAAATTGAAATATAAAGGAATAATCAGACGATATCAACGAAATGTCAGTGTCGATTGGCCACCAAACATCACACAGTTAGACTCTTTCCTGTGGGGATTTGTAAAGTCTATAGTATATGCGGACCCTCCCGCTTCGAACCAGGCCTTGGAGCTAAACATTAAGCGTATCATTCGCCAGTTAGCAGTCGAAATGTTCGAATGAGTCATCGAAAATTGGATTCAATGGATAGACCATCTGAGACATAGTGCGGCCAACATTTAAAAGAGATAATCTTCAAAAAATTAATGTAAAAGAATGTTCTTTCGAATGATAATAAACATCCGCCATTAAATTTGAAGTTGCTGTGTTTTTTCTTTAAAAAAAAGTTGGGAACCTTGTAATGGATTACCCTTTACTTATGGAAATAAATGCCTTGAACAAACCAAATCCGATCGAATTTAAATCAATTGCAATCCAGTATATCTTAATAAATCTATTTATAGACGTTTAATTGAAACCCCGAATATCATTAATATCAAACATATGTATATTTAAAATTCTAATTGAGAACAATGCGAACAATATAACAAGCATTTGGTTAAAATATTCATGGCATTTGGAATGTGGATGAAAAAAAGAAACGGTGTAAGGAGTGATAATAATATTCGAAACTGGGTTCTGAGTACTGATCTTGTCAGCATGAGTAACTTTCATATTAGTAAGTAAAGAATAATTTGTGTTGTAGATAGCGTTAGACGACTGTTAAGATTGCTAATGATGGTTCCATTTATTACAGTAAAATGTGTGTTCTTTTCTAAATATATTCTACCTCAATCTATCCTTATAAACTCTGCCTGAATGTAGACAACTTTTAATTTTTTAAAGTAGTCCGTTCCGCTTACTTAGACCCGACTGTCGTGGGAACGGCCTGATTGCCTGTCGAAAATATTGATCGAGTTTCCGCTATGACATATATATTCCTAGGTAAATGGACCTTGAAACATATCTAAACTCCAAGGCACGGGTGTATTTACTTTGTCTACCGCCCTTCAGACAAATTTAAACTTTTGAGCATATTTCGAGTTTGAAAAGGTTGCTTATAAAAGCCGTTTAAGGTCTCAAAGCACTAAACTTGTGGCACCTTCCATTTTTGAAACAGCAAAGGAGGACGAACTAATAATTATTGCAATTGCAGCTGGCTGAATTTTCTAACACTTTGCTGCTGGGATTTCAAATAAAATATAACATCTATAATAAATCACACATTTATACAGATCATAAAACCATATGAAGGTATATAGACGCCTATATACTCGTATTGATACACCGACACGCTTTGTGCCAACTTGTGGGTTTTCCAGCTGTCTGCAACATTGGCTAAGCTAACAAGCGCACTGGAACCAACGGCAACAAACGAGCACCAACAGTCACACCCGACCGCCATCAACTGTGGTTTAGGCCACAGCAATCAACGACAACTCACCTAGGCGCATGTCGTGGTAGCGGCAACCAGGCAACCATGTAGCAACCGCACCGACAAAACGACCGACAATCCGCGAGCTAAAGCCAACTAGGCTCGTGGCTGGACTGTTGTGGTGGGGCTTGCCGCTGCCTCGACGGGCATGTATGGCGTAAACGACGAGGCGCTGTGCAGAAGAGACGCCATTTACCACGTTTGCATCGCTGCTGACAACGGTGCCTCGAATGAGTACGGCGCTGCAGTCGAGGTGGAGGCGGCTGCGGGGATACTTGTTTGTTATGCTGTACCTGAGCAGCGTTGAGGTGAACCGACGACGACGCTGGATCGTGCGCGGTGAATGATGGGAAACAAAACAAAAGACAGAAAAGCAATAAAAACAGAAATCCAAAACAAAAACAGAAAAGCAAAAGCAAAAGCAACAACAACGAAACGTGTTATACAGGCGCATTACTCGCATTATTGATCGGAGCGCAGCAGGAGACGGTTGGGGAGAGCCGACGAGCTGGGCTGCGATGGCTGCACTTTCGTGTTGTTTACGAAAAGGTGGTGCAGCATGAACAGATGATGATTGACCGGAAGAGGTGGAGGTAGAGAAAAGTTTAACCAGCTTAAGGTGAGTGAGGTGGGGAAGCAGATGCGAAGAGCGAAAGTGCATGGCGAAAATAAAGGAGAAAAAAAATAGAACGAACAAAATAACAAAACTGACAAAAACAAATGGCAAACAACAAACATAAGGTGAACTGATGGCACTAACATGTCAGAGTGAGGATAATTGGATGAATGGATGTGGCTGTGAGACACATGCAGCGCTGCAGGGCCCAAAAGTGTAGAGGGAGAGCGAGGAAATATGGACAAAGTGCATATAGTAGATGCAGAAACTATACATACAAGCATACATACATATGTATGTATGAACATTACTATGCACGCGCTTATGTGGTATAAGGAACTTGCGGATTAAGAATATGATAGGAATGTTTGCATATGAGTATACCGATGAACAAAAGTCGCCATATATTCTATACATACATACATAAATAAAACAGAGGAAGAATTGCACATGAATACCTTTGTTACTTTTGTATGTTTGTATGTACATATGCATAAGTTTGTGGAGAACCAAGTGAGTTTGTGCGTATGCCACTAGGGAGCCATGGTTGGCCTTGCAACGAGCGCTTAGACAACAAAGTGGTTAGTTGATATACGACAGAGGATGAAGAGACCCCAAATTCATTTCAATAAACGGAAAGTATTCAGAATTTTGCAGTACAGCAAACTGGATATCTGCAAATATGTGGGAATAATCACCAAAATGGAAAACAACAGAGACAGATGTGTATTCTTCGATCGAATTGAATATGAATTGCTTTCAATTAAAGACATGTGTACAAGTGTTTTTCCAAGAGAGTGGAAATATGAATAGTGTACTGTAGCGGTGCTATTATTGAGTACCCAAGTGAGGTCCGTTTCCAGTCGGGTGTAAGCAACCGGAATGACCCGGATTTTAATCCGGCCAAGGACTGTCAGCTCGGCGTCATGCCTCGAAGAATGTTTTCTGCCGCTGCAGCAACAACACAATCTACCGACCTAGACTGGCTAGATTAAAAAAAAATCGTTTTTTTTTGGCTTAAGGGGCACGCCTAAAGCGAAATTAAAAATTCATTTTAAAATTTTTTCATATTCATTTTATAATGCGTGATCCAAGCAGAGCTACTTTTTTCAATACCTTTTTCGACAGATTACGCGTGAATCGTGTCAAGCTGCCATGTTATTTTTGTTCATTGAAAAATACAACTTATGCAAGAACTGAAGCCGCCCGACCTTCCCAAGCGACATCGCTTCACTCTATGGATTCTTGAAACGTTCCAAAAAGATCCGACGTTTTGGAACCAAATTTTGTTCAGCGATGAGGCCCGTTTCTGGCTAAATGAGTATGTAAACAAGCAAAATTGCCGTATTTGGGACGAATGGCTAGCTGAAGAGATTCAAGAGCTGTCGTTTCACCAAGAATAAACAACGGTTTGGCGTGGTTTGTCGGCCGGTGGAATCATCGGTCCATATTTCTTCAAAAATGATACCGGTGAGAACGTTATCGTCAATGGCGACCAGTATCGCCCCATAGTAATAAACTATTTGATGCCTGAAATTAAAGCTCGTGATCTCGGCGAAACTTGTTTTCAACAGGACGGCGCCACTTCCCACACGTCGCATCAATCAATGGATTTATTGAGAGAAGACTTCGGTGGGCAGATAATTTCACGTTTTGAGCCGGTTGGCCACCAAGATCGTGTGATATCACCCCGTTAAACTTTTTCCTGTAAGGATATGTGAAATCTAACGATTCACGCATGTCAATTCGCCAATTACTAGTCGAAATGCTCGAACGAGTCATCGAAAATTTGGACTCAACGGATGAACCATCTGATACGTAGCTACAGTCAACATTTAATCTTCGAAAAATAAATGCCAAAGAAAGGAACCTCGACCTTTATGTATGTACATATGTATATATGTATGTATAAGCTGGTCAGAAGTTTTGAGGAGAGAGTCGTCTCTCTTTCAACTTAAACTGGAATCTTAGACTGGAATGATTAAGACTTACAGCGCAATATCTAAAAGGAAATAGTCGAAAATTCTGCCAAGACTTTCCGAAGTTTATCTTACGACTGGAACATTGCCAAGTAATAAACATTAATGCTTGTAATTAAATTGTAAATGTGCAAATGTGTATGTAAATAGGTACTTCATAATGCCAATAAAAATAAACTGCATTTCTCACCAGAGAATTTCTACATATATAAAACGGTGCCAAGAAAATGGCAAAGCGGAGAAGTAAAATACAATGCAATATCGAAAATTGCTTCTAAGTAGTTACATACAAAATTAATCATACATACATGCATACATACAAATACCATTTGGTATATGGTGCACACACCTGAGCCACATTAAAACAGAGAAGCGTGTGAAGCGAAAAAATGCACAAGTTGCATGTGTTGCAGCTAACGGGGGTGAAGCTGAGCGTGAGTCGGTGTTAGTGTTAGGGTACCTTTTCCAGTTGTTTCACGCTTGACGCCTTAACAACAACAGCAAGCAACATACGAACAACGATATCGGAACAGGAGCGAACAGCAAGCAGACACTCGGTCGACCAGTCAGCCTGCCAGCCAGCGGCAGGAAAAGTCGTCTGTCTGCTGCTGCTGCCCAGTCGAGCAAGCGGACAGACGAACTGCGGCGCTGCTGCCTGAATGCATTTTCCACATTGCACTATGAAGGTGAGGTGTGTGCACATACATACGAACATGTGCACATTTACACACACATACATACATATGTACATATGTTTGGATGACGCTTGTGGCTGCTAATCATAATTGCCGCATGGTTATTGTTGTTATTATTGCATTGTTGCACTTGCTGTTGGTCGGTCACTTATATGTACATATATATACATATGTATGTATATATGTACATATACATATGTATGTATGTAAGTGTACATAATGGATGGTGTAATGAACTGTTATTGTCGCACTCTTTGTTAAAGCAACAAAAACAACCATAACATCAAATGCAAAAAACTGAATTAACGTAATGCAATTTGCTGACTAATTGCACACGAATTGTGTTTGTATGTATGTGTGTGTGTTTGGTGTAAGTGCTTACGAAAAGGGCAATAAGTGTGTTTTAACGTTTGCTTTGTTTACAGAAGCGTCACAAAGTGTATACAATTACCGCAAATAATCCAAACAGCGTCATTACGCCGTTATGTACATATGTATAAACATACATACATACATATGCACATACATATGTATGTACATTGATAGATTGTAGAACAGAATAGTAAAGTAGTATACAACAATCCACACACTACTACATACACATATCATACATTGAAATAAGACTGCAGGCGTTGGAGGGCAATGTCGAGGTCAAGGTTCAAAGCTCGGCGCACTGAAACGCAAATTTGTAACAAAGAACTGATCGCGGAAATTAAGATGATTTCCTTGCAGAACAAAATATTAAAAAATCCATTGGAGGATTGATTTAGCATTGAAATAGAATGACCTGATTAAGTCAAAAATGCACCGTTTTACTCGATAACTTGTTTTTATGTTGCAGGTATTTATAATGGCGAAAACTGGAACAGTCGATTTTGACAGCTTGTCTTGAGAGCTTATATCTTTTATTCTGTCTTTAGAGTCGGTGAAAAAATTAAGTTCTCTCTTTAGGAACAAAGACCAAACTCCACAAGTCACTCATCCCCCCCCTGTCCTGCTATATGGTGCAGAAGCATGGACGATGACATCTAATATGTCGGTGTTACGAGTTTTCGAGAGATAGGTTATGCAGAAGATTTATGGTTCTCTGCGCATTGGCAACGGCGAATACCGCAGTCGGTAGATAGACAGCTGTACGAGATACACGACGACATTAACATAGTTTAGCAAATTAAGAGACAGCGGCTACGTTGTCTAGGTCATGTCATCCGAATGGACGAAAATGATGCAGCTCTAAGAGTATTCGACGCAGTACCCGCCGGGGGAAACAGTGAAAGACGAAGACCTCCACTATTCGAATAATTGATTTGGAAAGACTAGGTGTAGAAGGACCTGGCTACACTTGGAGTCTCCAATTGGCGCCAAACAAGTAAAAAGAAGAACGACTGGCGCGCTGTTGTAAACTCGGCTATAACCGCGTGAGCGTTTCTCCCAAACGGATGCACTTATCGACTTCAAAATTTTCACATGACCCTCTTTGTCATGTAATGCTAGAATGAATAGGAGTTTTGACAATAACTTCGGTTTTATTAGACTACTCTGAAGTATAAATTTGTTCACAACAAAAAAGGTTTTTTTTAGGGAGCCACCATTTTACCAATAATCAATATCCCTCGATTATTACAAACGTTTTTCTACCACAATAATATTTTATAGTTTTTGTGTGAGAGATAATTTTAAGCAGAAAAATCTTCTTCGCCGACAAACATCTTTTTTGGAGATCTGCCTGAAGACGGCTGCGGGAACAAGGGAATTCTAAAATTTTCAAAACTAATCGACGTTTACTAAAGTCTATTAAGTTCTGCAAATATACACTTTTTTATTTATTTATTAATTATGTATTATTCTTAAGTGAGGTCCAACCGGGCGTCGGGATGAAACTTAGAAACCATTCTCACGACAGGCAGGTCTATGTAACCGGAACAGACCCGGATATTTATTCGACCAAGGACTAACAACTCGGCAGAATTCTGCAGCTACAACAACGAAACCTAGAAACATTACCGAATTTGGAACATAACAAAAATACCAAAGTTCTTCTAGAGGCATAAATAACCAAGTTTATGCCATAAGCTTATACAAAATTTGTTCGGAGACTGTAGCGTTGCCTTTGACAATAAGCAATGTCAAATTTCGTGAAGAATTCGTGTGCAATAAAAAGCTTTTCCATGCAATATCTTGATTTTGATTATTCAGTTCGTATGACAGCTACTTATATGCTATAGTGAATCGATTAGAGCGATTTCTTCGGGGTTCGCGCCTTTGCCATGTTAAACTTCTTCAAGGTATCTCGCTAAATTAAAAAGAAATCTATACAAGCTCTTTCTTCCGATCGTTCAGTTTGTATGGCAGTTAAGTATATGCCTTAGTGGTCCGAAGACGCCATTTCCGAGAAAACAGCAGCTTGTTGGATTGATATTTCAAAAACCGAAAAACTAGTTCAGACTCAACTCACCACCCTCCCTGCACATTTATAGGGTCTCGGAAGTTTCCATCTGGGTGTCACAGCCACCATGGCTAACTTAATAAGCGCTGTTCAGGGTATAAAAATCTTAAATCAAATTATATGATAATTTTGCTGTTTTTAAAGTGAATAACATTTTACATTTAACATGCCCAGATCATGAGATATGCATAAGAGTCTTCCTGATCACTTGCCTGCTCCACATAAGGCCACACTGATCTTTTGAATTGCAAATCATTTCGGATGCCTCATTTAATTTATGACCAATAAAAACTGGATCGATTGCAAACAGCTGATCTTGTGGAAGACCACACCGATAAGAGCTCAACCTATTCGAATAATTGATTTGCAAGTGACTGTATGCACATTAGTAGTTGATAAATATTTATAATATGTAAATACATATGTATGTAGTGATGTGTAGTGCCATTTCCGTCGCGTCACACATTGAAGACGTGGAGTGAAATAAGAAATTGAGCCACTTAAATGTAACAGAAGCGATAAATTTGCATTTCCTCTGCAATTCTACAAGGCGACGCAATATGAGAATGGAGAAGACACTACATACATATGTACATACATACAAACATGCGATATATGTACATATATACATACGTATATACTTAGGTAATTGAAGTAAAGATGATGACGATGAGGCGATAACGGGCGCAGAATAAACGCCACACAATGCAAAAGTCAAACGGAGGCAGTCTTAAATTATACTGAAGAATAGCCGGGGCACACATATGTATGTATGTACATATTTGCAATTCTACTGAAGAATACACCTCAGATGTTGTTGTTTTCATGCACCGGAGCAGTGAAAAGAATGGGTAGAGAATACGGTACGTCGCATATTCGTACTGCCATGCACACACACATTCACATATTCTTAGTGCGTCTTTTTGCGATGTCTTCCGCTGTGTCGTCTGCCATTTGTTGTCCTCTTTATGCGTCTTACGTACTGACGTTTGTATGCCGGTAAATGCATACAAGCAACCAAGTAAATGCAATTAATCAAATGTCACAAAGTACATGAAGTCGCCAAGAGGTAAGGTGGAGAAGCAACAAATACTACATACATAAAGAACTATGAAAGGTTTTTAGCCGAAAGGAGAATAATAAATAACTTGGCAAACTGTCACTATCAATTCTTAAAATTTTCAATTCAAAAATGATCAGAAGGTCGATAGGACCTCATGTAAGTTATTATATGGATTAATTTTGTAAGATACTGGGCATGCTTCTACTCCGGTTTGGGTAGCACATCGAACAGATCTGTCAAGCTTTTGCTCACAACCTTTGTTTTTTGCTACTCCTTTCGATTTTCGAACATATGTATTGCCATATCGGAACTCATGACTCACTGCAAGGTATGACTGCCGAACAGTAATTATCTGTTGTTATTTTAGCGGATACCTAGTTCCCGTTAGGATGGTAAGGATTAGCTAAGTTGTTGTTGAAGGCCCAAAACACGTGCTGTTTCGACGCAGTTGGACCAAAGGGAGAGGGGTGTCAGATGAGTGAGGTTGGTGGGGCATGCAAAGAGATCATGCGGACACTCATTGCACGTAGGACATATATTGGATATGTCGGGATCTATTCTCGATAAGTAGGAATTTAACCTGCTACAGTATCCAGAACGAAGCAGCGCAAGGGTCACTCTCGTTTCTCGCGGCAACTCTCTTCGCCTTCGTCTGCAATAGGTGGTGGTTTGACGCCGAGTACACCAATCACTGAAAGGGATTCGGTAAATGAGTTGATGGCTCTACTGTGAATGGCGGTCAGTGCTTGTCGGAAGTTAGTTGCGTCCGAAGTCTAGTCGGCGCATTATTTGATGTCGTCGACATAACTGAAGAATGACCTCTTGATGTTCCTAAGAGCCGGTTCCGTTTCAAGCAGGTGACTGCAAGGATGATTTCTGCGAAATCACCCCAGCAGGAACTGCCTGGAGAGGAGTTCGTTATGCTCTTTAACTGAGAGCATCCTGTCGTAGTTCGGAGTACAGTATTCTGACAGGTCTGGAGCTTCCACGTTTGCGTTTCACTGCATCCAGGCAACCATATTGATGCGGCGTAGTTAAGGACCGGCCGGCCGATTGCCTTATAAACTGCCAACAAAGTTTCTTTTTCCTTTCCCCATATGCTGCCGGCTAGCGACTTGAGGATTTTGTTGCGGCTCTGTACTACGGCGATAACTTGTAGTTATTACTTAGAACTGCGGTCTTTACAGAAACAAATTAAGGCAGCTTTTGAGAGTTTCTACAGGTCACTGAACGCTGCGGTGTGATCTGCCCAGATAAGAGACTGTTCTAGGGATCCGTAGCGCTTTTGCGATCAAATAGCAGAGACACCACAGCAAATACTTCAAAATTTCCCCCGCAATTGCAAGAGTCAAGGAGGCTACAGGACGATTAAAAACAGTGAAAAAAAAGCTTTACTAAGCCTCTTTAATTTGACTGGGTTAAACGAATTGTCGTAATAGCAGGGTCGCGGTAAATTAGTCAAATTTCAATGTATTTATATCTAAATATTTGGTTCGAGGATGGTTTATAAGATGGATGGGACGCATGAGATGTATGAGCTCCTGGTTTGTGGCGAGCCACTATCCATGAGAGCATGGCCCATCGTTGACATTAAGCGGAACCGTATCAAGTATCAAAGTCATAAACACTACCATATTCATATTTGCAGCCGTTTGACTTCTGTTTTCACTTCATGTAACCTGTAAAATACTCTCTACAGGTCAAGCAATTAAAAAACTGTCTGAGATGGAAAATAAGTGCGGATAACATTGAATACAAATAAGTTCTTTCTACTAAATGCGTCATTTAATCTCACTGCTTACAGCTTTCACAAGAATCTAGAAGAGTGTTTCTATACTCTCTCCCAAGACATTTAGAGGTCGCGGCGGGCGCTCTAGTTCTAAAGTCATATGTTAATAAAGTAAGATCTACTATATAGTAGAGATAATTATTGTACTCCACATACGACCGCGAGCATTTCTAAGTAATAACTACAAGTTGGTGGCTATAACGAATGATTTTGCACATGAAAAATTCGCTCCAAGAAAAGCTTGTGTAAATCGACTTTCCTTTTTGTAATTACTAAAGAAATAAGCATCCATAGAAAGAATTAATATTATTTCTTCTCTTCAATTAATATATGTACATTACAAAAGTTTAGTCCGAATTTTCTTCTCGGCCACTGTAAATTATAATCGCCTGCATGATAATCATGCCCATCATCAGTAACCACAAAAACAATATTAACCAAAGACAAAACAGAAATAATGGATGATAATAAATGAAATAAGCAGCTCGATGTAACAAGACAGACGCCACTGAACTTGTGGCTTAAAAGGAGATGCGCCATCTCAACATAATGCACACATACTTACATACAGACATATCTACGCGGCCAAGTGTGCATAAGTATGTATGTATGTATGTATGTAGGTGTGCGCACGAGCTTTTAACGCCCGCCCGAGCAATGCGTGTGTCAGCCCAAAAAGGCAACTCAGGCAGACACGCGCCCGCCCATGTGGCGACTGCCTGATGCTGCCAACGCTACTGCTGCTGCTGCTGCATTATGCATGAGAACCTAGAAGAGAGCAAAGAAACGGTACATAATCCGCTCCGCAATGCACTTTCGTACCTAAAGATATATAACTGCATATGTACCTAAATTTATGTATATGTATAAAGAAATTACATGAGTCACATGTGTATGTATGTATGTACATATGTATCTATACAAGTAGATACGGGGCTATATACTAGTGCGCAGCTTTCCACACCAGCATTCTAAAATAAAGAAAGAGCACAAAGAAAATTGTTAAACACTTTGCTGCAGTACCGTAAATTGAGACACATTCCGATATTGGAGATATACACATGCGCGTGTGCGTGTGCGTGTGTATATGCATATATGAAGGTAGAATGAATTGCGAATATCGCCAGAAGCAACGAAATCGGAGTGGAGCAACATGCCAAACGAAGAGGAGATAAAAACAAAGGCAGAAAAAGTGCAGCGGGGGGTGGAAAGATGTTAACCCAAGGCAGCATAAAACCCCCCAAGGGAGGCATTTTTCATAGAGCGCAGAAGCTTAAGTGAGAAGCATCAAATTCTACATTTCTAGCTTGTTGTTGTTGAAAAAATAGTAGCAACAACAAAATGTTGTTATGAGGCCAGCAACAAAATCGTGCTGTGCAATAAATGCGTTCGACTCGTTCTTTGTTGGCGATAAGTGCATACATATGTACATACATACATATGTAAGTATGTAGTATATGTACATGCCATATACATATGTATATAAGTATGTATGTATGTATGGTAAGATTTGTCTGTGCAGATGTGCAATATTGCCAATATTTGTTTTTGTTCTTGTAAATTGACTTTTCTTGTTGGCTGGGTGGGTCACTGGCCTTCAAGAAAAGTCAACGAAATTTACTCCAATGCAGCAAAGCAAAAACAAAATCGCTCGTGGTGGAAAGTGAGAGCAACAGAAATTCAAACAAAAGCAACAACGACGTAGGAAGACAATGCAACAAGGAGATGAAAGCAAAAACGCATACAAACAACAAAAGAGGTCGTTACTTAAGGGTCAAAGGGACCAATTAAGGCACACGAACGAATAAAGGATAAAATTGTATATCAATAACTACTTTTTTAATTCATCTAAGATGTACTTTTTGATAAGGCGCCTTAATATATGCAATGCATTTCAATACTGATATGTAATTGTTGCCTACATTTAATCTCAGACATTTCTAATGCCCTAAATTCAAATAGAAGGATTATTCGGCTCGTTTTGTGCCATCTGCCGTTAAGTTCGGGTTAAAAAAAAGTTCGTTATCGATAAGACGAGTCTTGGTTAAGTTAACCAGGGAATAGATATCCAAGAATAAAACTACTTCCTAATTCAATGATCTTTCCTCGCAAGTTCCTCGTAATACGAAATAACTAGGCAGTAAATCCGGGAATATCTCTCTCTCTCTCTAATTCGACCCAAATCCAAGCTGTCAATATTTTAAAAAAATTATAGTACTTACGAAACTCCCTTCAAGTAGTACGATTCGTACAAAAACAAAATTTCGAAAATTTTTGTTTAATAATGAATCTTAAAAATTATTTTATTCCATCCATGAAGATGTTAACCAACATAACATATTTGTTTTACATACATATTTATATTAGTAAATATCAGATCAGATCAGATAATCGCTCAAAAAGTGGTTTTAAAGAAATGACTTCGAACGCCAGTCCGAAAATTCAGAAGTTGCTGTTGTCTCATCATCACTTTCATTCTCATCAGAACTGTGAGTTTCGGATTTGTGGTCTTTATTTACACTAAGCACGCCCTTGCGCGCCTCCAAATTCATATACCTAGACCAATGCTTCATTTGATCATTGATCTCATCCAAGTCACGATCGAATGCCGATTCCATCTGCTCACCAGCAATAATTGCGACAGATACAGAGGATGCTTCACGAATTTCACGCTGAAAACGTTCCCATTCATCCGCTTGTGGGTCCTTATATTCTGCATTACGAATTTTCGCATCCTTCACGGGATCATCAAAGAACTTCTCTGGCAACACAGTGTCTACATTATTGGCGGATGTGGATTTTTCAGTAGATACAGGTGTAGGCGCCGTTTTTGGTATAATTTGTTGTGTGCTTTTAAGACTTTGTTGGACTGCAACAGCCCCTTTCGGCGTTTCTACTACTTTTGTGGATGATTTTGGCATTTGTGGTGTGACCGTGGACAACTTCGTACTCGTTTCCGGTATGCCGCCTTTAAAAGATGATTTTATTTGCTTTACAATCGTTATGCGTTCCTTGTGCAACTTGGAGTTTACATGCACCTTCCATAATGTGGCCGATTTCACAGTGACTTTGCAAATAATGCACTCAATTTGGCCATTCGGATTTGTCTTCGCCAATTTCGAATCGACTTTATGCTCTGTTTCGGCTACTTTCGTTCTTGACGACAATCTTAGGCGATTTTCCTGATGCCGCCCCATTTTCTGAAAATTTTTACGCACGCAGTTAGTATTTGGAGAGAGAGGGAGGGAATATTTTATTTTAAAAAATTAAAACAATTCGACTTTCGATAAAAAAATGATAGCTAGAAAATCCACACCGCTGCGTATGCATACACAAGTACATGTGGCGCTTACCACCACCAAAAGTTATAATAGCATGTGTGTATAAGTATTTGTGAGGCAATTACGGTTTGTGCCCTGATAACTGCGACACAACACAGCATTTCAATGTCGCGTCAATTCCACAATAATTACAACGCAATCACAGTCGAACAAAAAAAAGAACAACGTAAAACGCACTACAATCAGTGAGCGCAACGTGGCGTGACGCAACAATCATTTTACTTCAAAATGTGAAGTGTGAACGTGGTGGAGACGGGCGACGCGTAAGTGCGACTCCGCAAACACTACAAATGAATTTGTTTATCAAAAGCGAATAGCAACACGTATTTACTACGTATAAAGTCATATATTCGCAGAAATACAATAATAATAAATGTATTCATAAACAAGTACATTCACAGATTCATACATGTATGTATGTATGTATGCACTATAACAATGGCGTTAATTTTTCTATTTTCAACAAATTTGTGCAATTTTCCAAAAATAACCGAACACTTGAAACACTCAAAGCGCTTGTATCGCAAATGCCAATTGTTCGTCATATTTGCATCACAATATTTCAATACGTAAACTAGAAACAAGCAAGGTGACGCCAAATTAGTTCGGAGCATATTTGTTGTTTATTGTACATACATACATATACATAATATTAGTTCTTATCGAGTGACCTTGAACAATCCTTTATATAATACAATTCAGTCTATACACTTTGAAAATAGAATACCACTTCTTGAGACTCTTATTTGTGAAACACCTTTCCTTAAATCAATTTAAATTATTTAATTGTTGTTGTCAAAACTACACAGGTATTTCACACAAAATATGCAAGCACGATTAAAACTTCCACTTAACGTGACTTTGTTGGGTCCAACAATGTAAACGGCAAGAGGAAAACCAACTATGGAAAAATGGTGAAAACTAAACTGAAAACAAATACCTGATAACTGCGACACAACACAGCATTTCAATGTCGCGTCAATTCCACAATAATTACAACGCAATCACAGTCGAACAAAAAAAAAGAACAACGTAAAACGCACTACAATCAGTGAGCGCAACGTGGCGTGACGCAACAATCATTTTACTTCAAAATGTGAAGTGTGAACGTGGTGGAGACGGGCGACGCGTAAGTGCGACCCGCAAACACTACAAATGAATTTGTTTATCAAAAGCGAATAGCAACACGTATTTACTACGTATAAAGTCATATATTCGCAGAAATACAATAATAATAAATGTATTCATAAAGAAGTACATTCACAGATTCATACATGTATGTATGTATGTATGCACTATAACAATGGCGTTAATTTTTCTATTTTCAACAGATTTGTGCAATTTTCCAAAAATAACCGAACACTTGAAACACTCAAAGCGCTTGTATCGCAAATGCCAATTGTTCGTCATATTTGCATCACAATATTTCAATACGTAAACTAGAAACAAGCAAGGTGACGCCAAATTAGTTCGGAGCATATTTGTTGTTTATTGTACATACATACATACATAATATTAGTTCTTATCGAGTGACCTTGAACAATCCTTTATATAATACAATTCAGTCTATACACTTTGAAAATAGAATACCACTTCTTGAGACTCTTATTTGTGAAACACCTTTCCTTAAATCAATTTAAATTATTTAATTGTTGTTGTCAAAACTACACAGGTATTTCACACAAAAATATGCAAGCACGATTAAAACTTCCACTTAACGTGACTTTGTTGGGTCCAACAATGTAAACGGCAAGAGGAAAACCAACTATGGAAAAATGGTGAAAACTAAACTGAAAACAAATACACATAATAGAAATTAAAAGATTACTTTGGCTAAATCAGTCTTGTGTAATAATTTAAATAAACGGCGCTATGGAAATTTGCATGCTGACTCCTGTTAACCTGAAATGTGGCGAAGTGAATTGCAACCAGCACAATCAAACAGCTGTTGCAGCAATTCAACAGCTGTATTTTCAAGCACTTAACAACGTTCGCCCCACACCCGCCGGACTCGGGAAGAGTGAATTGACTTTCGCATGCAAACTGCTTTTGCCAAGGGCAAAGCTAAGCTTCTATGTGCGTGCCAAATGTAATTTACGTAAATTCACATGACATCACACACAAACAGCTGTGCGCACAATAAACAAAACAACAAGAAAGAATAGCCAACACATTTGACAAAAACCGAGTTAAGGTCAGAGGCGGTCAATTAATTAATACACCAATATGGAGAAATACTGATAAAATTAATACGTTTATATCCGCTGTCATCGATAATACATATTTACAAAAACAATAATGATTAATTTTACTTATTTTCAAAGCTTTTTATCAATTTGTATTTTTAAGGTTAAATTCAATTGCTTTTGATATCTTTATTTAATTTCATCAACTGCGAGAGCTCAGAGTAAATTTTTCCGAATTTTGGAGGACCGAAGAAAATATGATAAAATTATGTGGTAGAAATTATCATACAGCTAGAACAGATTTAAAAATAATTTTTTTTTTGCAATTATTTTTAAGATAATTTGTCATGCAAATAAAAAAATATAGACTGCTCCAATTTTTATACCCTGAGCAGGGAAGTTTGTGATACCCAGAATGAAACTTTGGAGACCCTATAAATATACATACATATGTACATTTATATAAATGATAAGCGTGCCGTGCTGAATCGATTTAACCAAATCCATCTGTTTGTCTGTATATACGCGAACTTATCAGTTTTTCAGATATCGATCTGAAATTTTGACACTATGAAGCTGCTCATTCGTCGGAACTGCCGATATCCGACTACTTTTGCATAAAGCTGAAAAATTTTGCATATACTTAACGATCATAATCATGCCCTTATGGGGAAAAATGTCTTTGTATCTCCACGGAATTTGGCATGGATTATTTTCCAAGGCGACGATATAAGTATGTAATCTTCGAATAAATGGTTCAAATCGGTTCATTATAGCGTACAAAATGATCGTTCAAAATCATGTTCTTGTTTGAAAATTGTTTTATTTGTGAAGGATATTATAACATCGTTGCAGCCGAAGTCAACGGTTTTTATTTTATTTTTTTTTGATAATATTCTGTACATGTACAAATTACACTTAAAATTGTTCAATAGTTTGTTGCACCTAAATCACAATGGGTGTCGGTGACCTTTTAAAAAGGATATTAGCGCTTTTAGGAAATGTTATGTTTCCATTGTGTACAGTTTAACAAGCAAAAGGTCAGAGTTCATATACAGTACCACATTATATTATATAGTCTGCATTAAATGTTACGCACAATATAAGTACAACTAAATGTAAATGCGCCCATCGCAAATACATATATCCCCAAACATACTGACTTATAGTCTATACAAGCATACATTTTCGCACAACACAAATTTACAGCAATACTCTTGAAACCTTTCGGTTGTATACACACATAAGTATGTCTATATTTGCACAGATCTACTTATGAGTATTTGTACAATTCACAAAACGCATACAACAACAAAGGTAAACGACCCATCGACTGAATAATATTACGCTTATTTTGGCCCAAATTGACAGAGGCGTAAACCAAGCTAAGCCGATGAACTGACAACCGCCGGTCTCATGGAAGGGGTAGCAGCATGTGCTGTCAATGGCAGACATATAAACAAGTAACTTATTAAATGTGTGAAAATCAAAAATTGTAGTTACAATGTTAATGATTTTTTTGCATTTATTCGACATCATCGGTTTACTTTGAAACGAAACAAATGACCACAACCACTTGCTCGAGAATGGCATTCGTAGCCTCAATGAAGAGTTATGTTGTCATTGTCGTTCCGTCAATCGGGTCCACGTTACCGGAAAGGACCCGAACTCCAGGTACTGTCAAGTTCACGTTAAGATTATTTGGGCGATATTTTCTGGTGTTTTAACAACAACCAATTACGGAATTATCGTATCGCTTATAACAAATATTAAAAATAAATTAAAGCTTTGTCTCTATAGAAATTGGAGGGCAATAATCTCATTTGTATATGCTTTTTAGAAATGTGGGGTATATGGACGTTTCTGCAGGTTTAACCATTTTTTTTCGCCCTAGGAAGGTCAGACATTTATGTGTACAGTACATGGGTTGTTGCATATTTTTTGTGTTAATTAGAATAACATACGTGATATTTGTTTATAATATTGCTAATATCGTTTACACATAATACTTATTGATTATAGCGACGTTGCATTTTTAAAATCTCTAACTTTATTGATGCCATCCTGCTCTGATTCTTAAGTTATTGGTATTTTAGTCCCAGACTTTCTTAATAACTCTGCTTTTTAATATTGCATATAAATAGCATTAATATTAATAACAGCAAAAAAAATATTTGCCATTTATACGTATGTATAGTATATACATAACTCTCAATCAAAAAATCTGATGAAGGCGTTCTTCCTAACCGGAGAAGTGATTGTTATTACAATAAAAAAAAGGAATATTAGGTAAACCACAGCATGGCATAAAATTATTATATTTGTAAAGAAATAATCATTTATAAAATAATTAAAATTGATATTTAATAAAATGTTACAAGGTTAAATATTAAGAAAACAAAAATGTTTTATTTCGGGTTCTTCAATGTATTTTTTGTCATAGAAATATCACAAATTAAATATATTGGAAACAAGCCATGGAGGTAATGGCATATACGGGGACATGCTTGGCGACGTTTGTGTACTTACCTAGATTTTGACAATTTCTTGTTTATAAATTTAGGCGATGTAAACCTAGAAATTGAAGAAAAGATATTTATATAAATTATTCCACTCAGAAAAATATAGCGTCTCACCTTCAAAATTGTATATTAATATAGCAGAATTTGGTAATCCCACGATATAACTGTACCCCTGAAATAAAATAAATATACTGCAATGGGTTATCAATATTTAAAATAATGTCAAACATCTACTAAATAACAAATATATCTGACTAGAATTATACTTAAATTTGGTTTCATTTCGGCACGCTGATATTAATACACATGTAACATATGGCGGAATGGCAAGTTTGATTTTATGCATATTTTTATTCAAAGTAATAATCAATACAAATGGGATTCAATAGCAACAAAATCATTATAACACATATTTACTAATGTATCATTCGTGCCTTACACCTCGTATTAAGTGTACGGCTTTGAAATAGTAAAATGGCATTATGATTAAGCCCAGTTACAGAGCACTAACTAGCACTAAATACAAATATTCCATTTTGCCATTGGCAACAACAAATTTATTTTTAGAAAGATATTATATTCATCATTAAAACTACTTACACTGTTTCCCCAATATTTAAAAGCCACCTAATATTTCAGATTTTTTCGGGTTATATGTTGATTTAATGTATTTTAAACGTTTTTTATAAATATTTTATTTAATTATTTCTGGCACAGACAAACAGCAGCAGCTAATAAAAACTCACCACTCACCAAATGGATGGGTTGCTTCAATTTCTCCAATTTAAAGTGTAGATTAATCGTTGTAATCGATAACAATTAAAAAGCACAGTTGTTGCATATTACATATTATTATTGATATCACTGGATATCACTGACATAAGTTAGATTATGATTTTGTTATCTCATTTGCTTATTATTTTTAAAATAGATTGCAAATAAAACATTAAAAAAAAATTAGTTACTACAAAGTTATACTTTATAAGTTCGCTTATTAATTCGATTTTCGATTTATATGTCAAAACAGATTTTTTAACGTTATAAGATAAATTTTATTTCTTAAATAAGAACCTTAAAAAAATCCTAATGCGAATAGTTCATAAAATTTTATTCATTTTTGAGCTGCGACTATCGATATTTTCACTTGTGAATCTATTACAAAACTGTGTGCTTGTCAAAACATCTTGTCGTTTAGAAAATTTGTAATTGCAAAATTTCTGTTCCTTCATTGCTGAGTTTGGAATACATCGCTGTTATATTTACGATTTTTCCAAAAGGCATTCGAAAATTCTAAAGAAAGTGTGTTAATTCATCGCTAGCTAGTTAAAAATGTCATATCTTGGAAAAGGATCTAACGTTGTGCCTAATGTAAGTTTATCTTCCATTATAAAACGCGCCATCTCTCACATTAATTAATAGTAACGGTTGTATCTTTCCTGCTTCCATTTTAGAGTAGCGACCTAAATGAGCTAATCGAGGACACGAGTTTATTAATAGCATCCGTATACACTATGTTGGATCGGACTCAACGCACGCCACAAGGAACGGCGTCATCACTGGGGCGTAGGTCCCACAACAATAGCGATAGCAGTGGGCAACTTGAAAGGGCACGTTCTAATTCCAGCTCACCGAAATCGCCGAAAACACCACGTTTAAATTTACCCGCTAGAGCAACATTGTCCACACCATCAAGTAGAGAAATCGAACGAGAGGTCAATCGAAGTAAATAAAAACTAATTTCAGTTCTTTTTGTGAATTTGTTTAAGCTTTTTTTTATACAAATTTAGTAGATCAATTTTGTGAGATGTTGGAGCGCAATTTACGCACTGTGGCTTCGGAGCAAGAGCAGCTCATTGGCAGACGTCTAGAATCAACGTTACCAACTACTCCACGTAATGGTAAAACTAACTAAACTAACAACTTAAAACATACATAATTAGATTTTATCGTATTTCAGCAATGGGGAGATCTCAACCGGTAAGAACAAATAGAGTGCGCGCTCCAACACCCGAGGAAGTAATCGATTTAAGTGATTCAATGAATATGCCGGTACCAATTCCGCGGCCCTATCCATTTAACGACGATGTAATAGTAGTGACACCAGATGATGCAGAAGTCGTTGATCTTTGTACACCAAATTTCCGTCGAAATAATGTACGCTCAAGAAACAGACGAACGACCAATAACACGGAGGATAATCCCAGAAACGACAATGCAACACGACAACGTTTGACCGCATCACGTCGCTTGAGCTCTGCAAGCGGTCGTAGAGCCTCATCACGTCGTTCACTAACTTCAAACGAAGGCAGTTCGTCGGTTAGCTCCACCTCCGCAACAACATCAACAACAAACATAGGAACAGCAAATAAAGACAAAGTAAATGACTGGTCACCTGGTGCACAAGCTGCAAATTCCGATGCTGGTGTGGTGAGCGAAAGTGGCCGTGTACCTTTTATGTGTGCTGTTTGCATGGAGAGTTGTGTTAATAATCAACCCACATCAACCAAGTGTGGTCATGTTTTCTGCGCCAACTGCATACGTCAAGCCTTACGTTTGACACGCAAGTGTCCCATGTGTAATACCAAGCTCAGTCCCAGCATGTTATTCCGTATATATATTTAAGTCATAATCAAAGCCAATTGTTTCGCACTTTAACCAGCGCTTATGGGCTCCAACTCCTTACAAATTATTATTAAATCTTAAAACAGAAAACGGTAAATCATAATCATTCAAATGTTGCTTGCTTTTTATAAGAATTTCATATATTATTTTAACCACTTATTTACTCAGAATTTAAGTTTGTCATGTCTCATGTAACGATAATAGTAAAATCTAAGTTAGACCGTATGTTATTTTTTCAAAACTTTTATATAACATTTTCATTCAAACTCACCTACAAACATACATATTTATAAATTAAAAAAATGTTGTGCTTTATCTGAAAAAGTATGATGCGATTTTTTATTGTATTTTCATATTGAAAACAAGTATTTCAATCATATGATTAGCCATGCCGTTGTGAAAAATTTATTTGCAGTTAGTTTACTGTATAAATATTTCAATTTTGTTTTTTTTTTTTGTTTTGAAACATCATATTGGATAAATTATCATAGATCTGTGGGGAACTTGTAAATGTTTTGCGATGTATTCTTCGAATTTTAGCTGGCCGGGCATACGAAAATTGTAAGGGGCCTAGAATTTATTCACATTTCAAATTTAAGTAGACTTAAGCAAAAACAAAATTAATCAAATAAAAAAATGCAAAAGAATTAAGATTAATAAAAATTCATCTTTTTCATTCTTTTGTTGTGTTTCATTTCGGGTGATGCATTGTAAGCTGTCAAGCCTTTGACAAGTTAACAAAATGTGAACACACACTTCTATGAGTAAATTTGAAGAACAATATTTTTATACTTTTTGTAAAATCAATTTTTGTATATTTTTTTATAAAATCCGCTTTTTATATATTTTTTTGTAAACTCGCCTTTTTATACATTTTTTGTAAATACTATTTTTCTTGTAAATTTTTTTGTTATACTAATTTTTAATTAAACATCAGTAACTTATGTGAATTATGTAAAGTCTACAAAATTAACTAAATACTACGCGAAATTCCAAATAAAATTAGTGCAATTAAGATAAAGCGAAAAAGTGCAGGCGCCAATGCCTTGAATGCCATGAAGCGTTCACCTCAAAATCGTACCCATGCGAAACCCTTAATTTCGCGCCGATCCGCTTCCATCTTCGATGCGCTTAATCCCAGTTTGACTAACCTGGAATCGTTGGCAATGCAGAAAGCGTGGAGAATTCTGGAACCAAAATTGCGATCACTCTCCACCGATATACTTATGAAGTAGGTGCAGCTGGTATTTTTACTCATTGTTAATTGCCATTATGCACTGCTTTAACAGCCTCTACTCGGAGCATTACGAGATTATGGAAAAGTTTCGCGATGAAAGTGGCAAATTATGTAACTATGAATTGATAAATTACGCAACTTGGCTGCTACGGCTTTACGGCTCGATTATAAATAATAAAGTAGATCCAATTAAAACGAAGAAAATATTGGAACCCTTGATAGAGAAGCTGAAAAAGTATTCCATGGATGTGGATTGCGTAAAGGTGTGTTCCATTTTATGTTTTAATTATAATTTTATTAATTTATGTTTGTTCCTTAATTTCTTGTAGCTCCAGTTGGAGGGTATTAAACATTTTATATTTGCTGAACTACGGAATGCCTTATCGCCCACATCAATCGAGGCCTTCAATAAGCTTCACAATACCATTATCAGATATGTTTATATAAAACTTAATTAACATAATATACATATGTATGTATAGATATATTTGTAAAGCAGTAGGTATACGATGTTTGAGAAGGCTTGAATGGACGTATAAGTACATAGGTCGACGATTGGCTAAAACACCGAGAGTGGCAAATCGAACAAACAACTTATGCCAGTTGCCGGAATTCCGATCAAAGACGAATAGTGCTGGAAAGGAACTGATATTGCGAATTCTACACATTTTAAGCACAACCACATATACATACATATATGTACATACTGTGTGTAAATTAAAAAAAATCCTTGCAAATTAAACACCAGACCATTTTACGTTCTAGCGATTCACGTTTAGTGTCTTAAATGGACTTAAAACGACCGTTTGAGTTTGCTGAATAACCAGAAACGGAACTAAATCAGGCTCACGAAGAATTAATGCAGTATGCGCCGTGCATTATTGTGGTGCAAAACCCAAGAGTTGTCGGTCCATAATTTCGGTCTCTTTTTACGAATAGCTTCGCGCAAACGACGTCAACATAAACTTGATCTTTGACCTGCCTTGATGTGGTTTTTCCAGCTTCGGTTGAACTTTGCCACGATATTCGGCCGATTGATCGCCTTTTTCCGGGTCGGAAGTATACAAAAATCCTTCCGCAAAACTTTTCTCGAATACTCCGAAGACCGACTCAATAGATGATGTCATTGTCCACGCCTCCGCCACATATAGCAGGACGGGAATGATGAGTGACTTGTAATGTTTGCTCTTTGGTCAATGACTGAGTCTTTCTCCCCCCACGAATCCTAAACCTAATTTGCGTTACTTTGTATTGCCGCTTTAGTAAATGTCATAAGGACCTACCTGCTCCGTCCTTGTTTCACATTTCTTGGACCGCAGTGAACCACTTTTACTTTTCCAAAGGCGTCAACTAGCTGGGCATCGGCGCATTCCCAATTTAGTGACCGAACATTCTAGGTGTATGCCCTTAAATCATATTGCTTATTACGTTTGCTGTGGTTGTCATCTAAAGTGGGGTCCTTCAATTGAGGCTGACGTTTTCTTTTCATTGGAAGCGGTTTCTAGGTGGCGGGTCCTAAACCTAGCGCACAACCTCGCTAGGCGAGTAGTATTTAATTTATATGGCGAGCAGCTTGTTTCAAGACCGACGCCCGCTCGCAGCCGCACCTTTGCTGAACAGACGCAGCAAATCATATAAAGTATACTATATAATGTATATAAAAGGTCAGCTTATGACGAGCTCAGTCCATTTAGCCAACTTCGTCTGTCCGTCCGACTCAGTTTTTGAGATATCGACCTCAAATTTTACTTTTATCTTTCATGTCTCATTTCTTCCCCAGAAGCTGCTCATTTGTTGGTATCGCCGATATCGGAAACTATAGTCTATATAGCTGCCATAAAAATCTAAATCAAGTTCTGGTATGGAAAATTTCACAAATCCATATCAACTTCTTGTATGGGAAACCTTATTTTTTGACAAGATATTTTTCTGAAATTTGGCTTGATTATTGCCCAAAAGAACTCCAAAACGTCCGATGAGATCAAATCGATCAAAATCAAGTCATTGTATGGAAAACTTGTTTAATTGTGAAGGGTATTATGGCTTCGTTGCAACCGAAGTCAATGTCCTTTCTCGTTTGCAGGTATATGGCTTTCTCACTACTGCTTGATAATAATTGACAACTTCTTTTAATTTCAGTTACCTGGAATTTCATATTAAATAAAAAAAAATATTTTTTTTTTAACTTTTGTACGCTGACACAACAATATCATACTTAAAATATACATTTGCATGAAAAAATACTAAAATATGGGTAAATTCCAGAGAAATTAACTTCAGCGCGAGTTTAATCCACATACCTCTAGGTTCTTATATTGAAACAACGGAGAATAAAACACCGCCCGTGTTTCCAAGAGCCTTGGAACCGTACGAAATCAGACCTGTGGCCGATGAGTTGGGGCTGACAAGTACAGAGAGAAAATCATTGCAGAATGGTTGGACTATAATTAAACAGAAACAACGCCGAGCAGCGCTTAATATCTATGTGAAGTATATACATATGCCTTAAAACTAGGGCTAGAAGAATAAAAGCAGTGACTATGCATTTGATATGCGCCTGTCTTTCTGCTTTTTCAGTTTCTTCACCGAACATGAGGATCTTTATGAAATATTTCGCTTCAACGGCGTTTTGGACATTGAGTTCGCCAGTCAACATCAAAAGGATGTGCTCGCCGTTTTCCAAATGATCATTGAGCAGTTGGATAATTCACGTTTCGTCAAGACTATGATGAAAGAGCTTGCTCTTAGACATAGAGCTGCTTCTGTCAGCGGCACAATGTGGCAGGTTAGTGTGGATGATGTTAAGTTAATTTTGTGTGCTGAGTGGGTTGACGCTTAAAATGAATGATGATAAAAGAGATGGTAAGTTTAAGTTTTCGAACCAACTAATTACTGCAGACAGCTGGCTCACTGCTTTAGTGGATGGAAAGAGAGCTGAAAGCTTTGTCAGCATACTCAATCTACAGTGATTGGAATATTTGTTGCTCATGTATGCAGATTCTAGATTTTTTATAGGTTCTATGATAAGTGGTGTGATAAGTTCTATGATAAGTGGAGCCACATATTTATGTCGTGGACAGGATATATTAAGTTTGCCACGAAGTTGTTAACACTCAGTGGGAGATAGTAATAGTAGTTATTGTTGTAATGGCAGAGAGTATTCATGAAGTAATTTCGAGGCATGGTGCGAGTTGACAGTCCTTGGGTTCCGGTTACTTAGACCCGACTGTCGAGGAAACAGATCGGAGACCATATAAAGTACGAACCGAGCCGGTTTGGCCGTGTCCATCTGTCTGTCCAAATATATACTCGAATATCTCAATTTTTGAGTTAACGAATGCAAATTTTGCTCGCATCCTTTTTTCTCTAGGAAGCTGCTCATTTGTTGGAACCGCCGAAATCACCTCCCTATAGCATATATATGTACATACACTGATGGATCAAAAGCAAGATGAAGATTGTTTTATGTATAAAATTTTATGCCTTCTAGAGTTTAAAGCCCATTTTGAGATTTATTTTATTTTTTTTTTATTTTTTATTTTATTTTTATTTTTATTATTTTATTTTTTATTTATTTTTTATTCACTGCCTTCTTCTTTCCCAGCTGTATGCAAACGAAGTAAAACTTTACTTTTTGAAGACCTTGAATGATGCCCTTTCGCCAACATTTGTTCACGCCCTAGATACATTAATTAATTATATCTGCGATTTTAATGAATTCAATGAGTCCAGGGATGACCAGAGTCAACAGCAAGAACTTGACAAGGAATGATTGATAAATTTAAATTTGAGATGTAAACCGAGGTATATTTGTATGTATTAAAATATATTTGTAAGACTTTTTTTTAATAAAGACACTTTTTTTAAAGACGATGCTATATATTTTTTATACAATTTTTCTTCTGTGGAATTTTTTGCCCAAAAAAAAACTCAAAATTGGCAAACAGCTTTGCATTTAATCTCGATATATTTGAATATTTGTAACTGAGAACAAACCTCTATATTCTAATTAATACATTATTATAAATGAAATGCTTAAAAGTCAATGAAATGCGCACTGCAAGGCTTAAAAGCTGTGGTAGCAACTGCAAAGCCTACCTCTAGTACACATGCTCATGTTGCGTATACGCCCCGGTAGCCGCACAGTGAGTGTGAAATAAAAGCCAGCAACTGAGCAACAGCAACAAGCACAAAATCGGCATCTTACTGATTTATTAAACAGTTATAATGTGTGCCTAAATAGGCATAACATTACTATTCATTTGTTGTTGCAATAATACACACACCTCTAGCACATGATTGGAGGAGCAACAACAAATCGTCGGCTTTTGAATAACGCAGCGCTTACTAAATACGAGCGGCGATCGGTCAATCAGCCGAACACAGTTAAACTTTATCTTTATTCCAGTGCTACTGCCTCACACACACACACACTTAATTACAAAGGTATCAAGGCACACACACGCACACCTTTAGTCGCTTGAATTTGCGGCCACCTCGCGTCGTTGTTGTCGTTAGTTATGGACTAACTTAGGATGCGGTTAGCATCAATTATATTATTTGCCTTATTTAGTCGCACTTTTACCTCAAGAACTTTAGTTTCTCATTGACTTTTGTGCTGCACGCAACAAATTGTTGGGCAGCAGTGCACGCGGTGAAGAGTGAAATGAAATTCGGTGCGCTTCTTGGTTATATTTCATAGTAGTGTGTACACTTTTTACTGTTAACACAACGAATTAGTGCTGAAAATACTTTTTTTTACAATATTGTTGAATAAAATTAGTTGGTTAAAAAGCCAACAAGATGCAGGAGAAAGTGGTGACTATAAGTCAAATGTCGCCGGATTCGTTCAAAGGCAGCGGCAAAATTAAGGTGCGTTTGCTAATATTTTATAAAAAAAATACATATGAACAGTTAAATTTTTTATTTTTACCATTAATTTGTGTGTTTTGCTCAGCATTTTTAATCTTTGTTATTTTAGTTATAATTATTTACTAAAATCTTGTGCCTGTTATGGAAGCTAAATTTTGTTGAAAGAGGCCTTTCAACAAAATTTTAATAAAAAAAATCTGTTAAAGTAATTTTTTGAAATACATATTTTAAATTTAAATTAAATTTAATTTTTCTTTTTATTTTATTTTTTTTTTTAATTTTTTAATATTTTTTATGCAATTTAGTCAGGGTAGCAAATAACCCTTAAAAAGACAATTGAATTTACATTTTTATAAATTTTTTTATTTTATTTTGCGTTTCCGAGATTTCAATTAAAAGTGATTTTAAAATTTCTGTTCCCAAATTCTGGTTTAAAAATTTATTTTGTATTAAGTAAAAATAATAATTAAAAATAATTTATTAGCATTTCTTATTCTCAATCCGGTGTTTAGGATTAACTTTACATTTTTAATCTTTGATCAGATTATTGGTTTGGAAAAGTTATTTCTAGCTTTTTAATTAATTAATTAATTTAATTAAAATTAAATTTATTTTAATTTTTTAAAAAATTAAGTTAATTAAAATTTAATTTTTTAATAGAATAATTTATTAAATAAAAAAATTTATATTTTTTGTGTTTAAAAATTTAATTAAATAAAAATTATTTATTGTAATAATTTAAATTTAATTTAATTAAAAAGTTAAAAATACATTTTTAGTCCCATTTATCTGATTAAATACTAAAAATGAAGAGTTAATCGTAAATATCGGGTTAAAAATAAGAAATTCTGATCCAAAGTTCATTAAAATTAAAGAATGTGTTTTTTAATTTAAAATTATTCCGCGCTTACGTTCTTCATGTTCTATTATCTTCTTTGGTTCTTTGTAAAACAAAAGCTTCTTTTTAATAAAATTTCAAGATAGTTGAATCTAAGTTATTTACTTTTAATTACTTTTGATCATAGTGTTCAAGTTAGAAATATGTAAACCTCTCCTTTTTTAATCTTTTCAATCCGGCTTTATTTATAAACAAATAAATTTTTTATTTCTCCTATCATATTTGAATTAAGAAATATTTTACAATTTTTTTTAAGAAATTTTAGATAAAATAATTCTTAAATTCCAGTTTCGGGAATAAAATTAAAAATTTTTCAATCCAATATTTTTTAATTAAATAGCTTAGCTTTCAGCAAACTTAAAACTCGTAAAATACTGTTCTCCTTGACAAACAATAGAGGAAATATAAATAAAGTCTCATTTCCAAAAACAGTTATGTTATTTTTAATAAATATTTGTATCAAACCATTATGCTGCTGTAACAACTTCTGTGATACTACTTTAGTACATCTCTCTTGGCATAGAAACGAAATTAAAAAGTTAAGTATATTTGAGGAGAGTATAATTTGAAGAGAGTATATTTTGTGATCTTTTCAAAACTTAATGAAACACAAACAAGGCTTAGACAAAAAACAAGGAAAAAGGACGAAGGGGGAAGCTTCTCCATCTCTCTCATTCATTAACGCTTGCGGCTGTCGGTGCTAAAGAATGAAAGTCAACAGAGCAAAATAAGCATTAGTCCTAGCTTCTGCCTAATATATTATGATATATTTATAAACATTTACTGTTTTATTTTTTGCTTCGAGAAGTATTTACATTCTCCGGTAAACAAAATGTTTAAAATGACTGTTTTGGCAAAAATCTCAAGTGTTTGTTGTTGTTACCAATTCGTAAGCGTGTAGAAATGGAAATTCAACAGATTTTCGCAACTTTCTCTCTTATCGACTGGTTGTTCTGGGAGAAGCGCCTCACGTCCGTTAAGCAATTATTTGTGACAGCAGTAAGCTTTGACTCTGAATTGCTCCCTTTTCACATAGGATATAGTCGTTAGTTTTCAAGCGCTTGGTATTCTTTGGTAACTTATTAGGAAAAAGATCCATTCCAATGGCTGCACTCGAAAAATTTCTCAACCTGTCGTCAGTTGACATTGCTCTGGCAAGCTTGGCAGCGAAAACAGCTGCATGACTGGCGGCGCTAGGTGAATTTTCCAAAAGAACTCTCAGACATACCTCATGCTTTATCTGGGAGAGAAGGTTTCACTCCAAAAGAAGTTGGATGGCGTAGGGGCACGCGAACCACCAGCAGAACTCTTAACTTATGCACGGACGGATCAAAAATTACTGATGGAATGCGCGTCTTGATCTTCTGCGCGGAGCTATATCTCAAGCGACTCTACAAGCTTCCAGAATATTGCAGTATTTTCCCGACAGACGTCTTTGCGGTCAGGAAAGTTTTTGAGATGGGCAACAACGCAGGATATGATATGTTAATGTACATATGTATATCGATAGCCAAGTAGCAATTAAGGTACTAAACTCATATCGCATTTCGGCAGAGAACGTCTTTAAAAGCAGAGATGCAGTATATATGGAGGCTGCCGGAAAGGGGCTGCATATATACTGGGTTGCAGCCTGAAAATAGCTGAAATAGCTGCTGAGATTGTCAAGAGTGTCATTCACTTCACTAACGAACCAGCTCACGAACTACGCAAGTCATTTAAAGCGATGCACAAAGACATTTCCGAAAAGGCTAATAGACGCATCAGGGTGAGCTGGAATGCCTTAGGAGCATGCAGGATCGCCAAGATTATGTTTAAGGGAGCGGTAGGAAAACATGCAAGCAGAAGTCGGTTAAGTTATCTGTGAGCTTCACAGTTCAAGAGACTGAAGGAAGTGTCAGAACTAAAATTCTCTACTAAACAACGAAAAAAAGTGTTGACGTCCTGCAAGACATAAACTTCAACTCGTTTTAATAACAAACCGCCACCTGACGTTAAAAAGGACCTGTATGTCTACCATATGTATGGCGGGAAAGCCAGTGAAACCTAACATAACCTATCATATTGGGAACAAATTTGTCCAAAATCGTTTTCAAGTTTCACCTATTTCTGTAAAAATTGTGTTCTGCTCTTCGAGACAATCAAACATAAAGACTATTTTTCCATTTATATATTTTTCGTTAAATTATATACATTATCTTTATACGAATATCTGCAATCGATATGTAGACACAGATAGTTTTTTGCGGAGTAGCGTATATGGTAAATCCCACCTAATTGCAACTATATTAGCATATCAAGGTCTTAATTTTTTGGTAGCTTATCTTCACTTTCAAATAAGTATGTATTTCAAGAAGATAATATAGAAATATATTCAATATATTCATATTTACTTATTCTATATATACATATAAGAGCATACATATTAGTGTCGCCAAAGTTTTATCATCTACATTCAATCTCTTATCATTGGACCACTTCAAGTGGCCTGAAAAATTCAATACTTACGAAGTGCTTCATGTGCCTTGTGAGTGACTCCAGAGCAACATTTTTCTGAAAATGCTAACTGAACAGACAGTGAGATAATCAATTATATCGAGGTACTTGTAAAAATATTTTTATAATTTTGCCTTAGATGTGACATTAATTAAATGTTGTAGCAACCACTAGTACTTACTATCACTAACACTTAATTTTTCGAAATTAAAGAAAAATATTTAACTAAAAGTGATAACAGTGCGATACTGATTCATTTGCAAGTATAATTGCTGCCACTTCACTTTTACTTAAACCAAAAAAAAAACAAAACAATTTCTCGTCAATCATTTTTGTGACGATTTGGTTTCTCGATAACAAATTCGTCAATAGCAATAATGAAAGATAACCGAAATAAAGCCACGATAATAATGACGATGACAAACAATGATTTAATAAAATAGAAAAAAATAATCTGTATAAATATTAAGAGGGTTGCCAGCCAGCATTAAGGAATTATGGACAATGATCTGTTCCAAATTTTGTAAAGATAACCGTTTACGTGGTTACAGATAGTAAGCTTGCTTTGTACAATAATCTCCGTGGAATTCCCTGAATATATATTGTTTAAAAGTTTTCCATAAAAGCACTTGATTTTGATCGCTCAGGCAACCATCTGCTTTATATATTGTTTTCTGGGATCTCCAATGTTTCCTTCTGGGTGTTACAAACTTCGTGAGCAACCTGAATATACCTTGTTCTAGTTATAATTATCAGACAAGTAACACTGAAAGAGGTTCCGATCATATGAAAGCTCTAATCTTTCTACTCAATTGGAGAGCTTTTATTTAATTATCAATTAGTAATAAAAAAAAAAACAAAAATATATCAAAATGGTAACCCTATCAGGCATTCGGCTGAAGCGTGAACCGTTAGCAGCACTAACTGAACAGCTTTGAACTCTTGGCGAAATGTTTATTGCCAAGCCACATATGCCCATATATTACGCATAACCCAGTGGGGTGGCAGTAAAAAAAGTAGTAATTACTAATTGGTCTTTGACCGATTTCTGTCACATCCGATTGATGCATAATTAATTCGTTTATTGCCATCAAATATTTATGCATTTGTTTTCACTTTCGATAGATATCCAGATTCACACGCGAGTGCCGTGCAATGGCTTATCTGCTGAAAGGTAAACAGGAAAGGCTGTTTTAGGTGGTTAATGATTTCTTTAAAATTATTTGGCGCTAGCGATTATTGCGATATCAATTGATAATGAGATTTAAATTTTTTTATTTGATTGTTTTCGTTTCAGTTTTAATGCACAGTAGTTTGCAGTATCTCAGCTGAATGATAGGTATACATATGTATGTATGTGATAAATCACAACAGTTTGTGTAATCAGTGAACTTAATCGCAAATTTTTGATTAGCTGTTGCTGTGTTGAAAAGTGTTTGATACTGTTTCGACAGTTTCGCAGCTTCGAAATCAGTGTCATCTTTATTTTCCATTCGACTATCTATATTCACGATAAACTTTGAATTTCATTTTGTTTGAGTGATTTTGTGTTGGGTTTTTTGTGGTATGTGTTAAAGATTTAAAACGACTAGGTTATAATAAGAGAAGATTGGCATTAATTTATAATGAAACTGGTCATAGAGTAGAAACCCGTTCCCATTGCATATGTATTTTTATAAGTGTTCCTACTAGTGACTGTCAATTCGGCAAAAATTTTAGACATTTTTTGAAGAAAAATTTCTATCACTACAACAACAACCATTTGAAACTTCAAGAGAAATCGATAACATTCTCATTCAAGTACTTTGTTTTTGTTTTCTCACAAAATTGGTCATGCATTTACAATAAAATCATAATCTAATCAATTCAGCTGCCCTAAATTTTCTTTGCTTTTGTAACACTGGTGGCAATAGTGTGACACAAATACGCTTAAGTACTCCACAGCTGTCATGGAGCCTGCTTGGGAACTTTTAGACTGATTGTAATGATTTACGCCTTTATTTTGATGATTTACAAGCTTGTTGTCACCTTCACTGGTGGCTTTCCATAAATTCTAGTCGATGTTTTTTTTTGGATTGGGTTATACTGGCCGGCTGTCACGCCATACATAGACCTATTAGTATTTAGTAATGCTAGATGGGGGTTCAGTTTAATTTGAGCTTGATTATTCGTATGAAGTAGTTCTTAAGAGCGATTTGATATCAGGTTTTGATTTGTCCTATATATTTAAGCCGGATTCTCTATATTGCTGCACAGAAGGGATGTTCCAGACAGTAATATTGATTTCATATTTACCTTTTACTGGCTAATATATTAATATTCTAAGACAATATAGTTTTATTAGAGCAGTAAGCCGTTATCCCTGACAGCTGGTGCTTCTTACTCTGTAAGATAATAATTGTATTATTATTTTTCATTTAATAAATAAATAAATAAATAAAGAGACTGTGTGATTTCCTTGGGGCTCTTGCAAATGATCTTGGTGATCCTGCATGTCCTTAAGCCATTCCATATCGGCTTGATCCGCCTTTTGTAAATTCCATTGTATATTGTTTTTTAGTGATTTATGTATTTCGTATTCTGGTCCGATAGCCAGTCGGGTTGCACTTTTAGCAATGTCTTTAGCCATTTTGTTTCCCGGAATCCCTTTGTGACCTAGAACCCAGTGTTTATGCCGCCGATTTCCGACAGTCATCTATTGCCTCCATGCTTCTAAGGACATTGACGTAATGCTATGAGAGATTATTGCTTTAATTGCTGCCAGGCTATCTACGTATATAGTGATCTTCTTTATGTTATTTTCCTGCGTTCTTTCACCTGTAAGATACTGCAGCATTACAGTAGCTTAAGTTTCGCCTAAAGTCCAGCTCCGACCAATGGATTCCGGCTTCTACTCCGTTGATGATTTCTGATTCGTCCGCATAAATGTTGTAAGTTAGGTTGGCGAGTCGCATGCTCCTGCGCTATCGATTCTCTTTTAGAGTTACGTGAAATCTCTTCCAAATAAAGCGGTATATTTTCTGCACCAACACCATGCCTATTGAGCTCTGCCCAAACGTTCTTGCGGAAAATTCACCGCCAATCTTATGCCTTTCTTATTATTCAAAATGAAGTTTAGTCCTGACACATTTTAAGAGATTATATAAATGGAATACAAATTTGAGGTTAATATTTTTTTTGGGAGGACGGTGAGTTTGTATTATTTAGAATAAATTCTCAGTTCATTAGTGAATTGATCCTGCAGCCCTTTCGAGACCGTGTGAGTAAGTAAAAAAAAAGTTTTTTATTTGACATTGTATCTTCACGAACTTTGGAATAGATTATTTTTCATTAAGTCACTATCAGTTCCGAAGAAATTATTCAGATCTGATCACTTTAGCAAATAACTCTCATATAAACTGACTGATCAAAATCAGGATGCAGATCTTTTTATACTCTTTTATGCAATAACAAAATGCACCTCTGAACTGTTTTTTCTGATTTTAATTGGTTTTTGAATCATACCATTAACATATAAACTTTCAGTATTTGAGTTTTCCGACTTATTGCGAGGTTAGACTTGCACTGAAGAACTAGTTTCAGAATCACTACTCTTTTTGTGTAGCTTTCCACAATTTTACTATTTTTGGCACACGTCTTAAGATTGAATCAAATGCTTTACCAATTAATTACATATACATACACATATCTATAATATAATAGTTGAACTTCCTTCTATAACTCGAAGTTCTCCATAACTCGAGCTCTTGAATTGGCAATTGAAGTCAAATTTTATAAAAATTTTCTTCATAACTCTAAGTCTCTCTAACTCAAAGTTTGTTTGGTGGATTATGTAGATTCGAATTAGGGAATTTCAACTGTAAATGTATAGTTATTTTTAAAATTTTCACTTATTATATGTGACCAGGTCTACGGAAAGGGGGCTTAGGTGTCAAAAAAAAGGAGAACAATTAATGAAATAACGAGAAATTGACGATTATTTTTAACAGCTTTTCCCAGAAAACTAGTTTTCGCACGTTAGCTCCCTTTTCGTAGACCAGGTCACATAAGTATACTTAGCACGTGCCGACTGTGTATTTCTACTTATGACAAGTTTGTTGATAGGCGCATTTTTATTACGTCATAAAATAATGACCACTTCCTTATTGCATTCCAGCCACAACAAGATCAATGAGCAAACACAAATACCGTTACTTTTTGAAAAGACCGATTCGTTTACAAAAAATCTTACACATTACATCTGTATATATGTACATACTCTTATACATGTGCATACATATATGATATGTGCATATCGTGTGTGAACTCACACCCATTGCCTTTCTCATCTCCAACTGTTTATATTTGCATTTAAATTATTTGATGGTCAAGCAAAAAACAACAAATAGAAAGGTATACATCTACATATTCATATATACACACATACATATATCTAGATATTCTACATATAATCATACTCGCTTGCAAATATGTGCCTCGGATCCATAATGCACACGTCAAAATATGCCGCTTTCGTGCGGAAGAGCGCTGCAACCAAAAAGTGCAATCGTTGCACATGTGTGTGTTTTTGTGAATCGCCTACTCAACCACTACTTATAAAGAGTAATGGGAAAATTTCATTTCTTGTTATAATTGTTGGTGTGCTTGCGCCATTTTCCGTTTGAGACAAGCCCCCAAACTACAACGAATATTTGCGCTATAAACAAGTGCATATGTATTTATAATATACTTGTATATACTTATATACATATATGTCAGTGTGTACTTGTGGCGGTTATTTGCGTTTGTAGAAAGTGACGCGGCCGACTGTCAGACGCCACGTGCGCTTGACCGTAATTTGCATGTGACGAGCGGCGATGGCGGCGACTTTGTGATGTGTGCGCATTCAAAGGAGCCATTCGATATATACGAACAGGTACTAAACCCTGCAGTGGAGCGCCAAACTAGTCAGCAAATATACATATACATACATGTACATATGTATTAGTTAACAGGACAGGACCGGAAAACCTCGCACTTATACCAATTAAAGAATGATCACTAAAATAAATTTTTGGTCTGTTTTGGAGATTGGGCAATTTCTGTATTAATTTTACTTCAGAATCTAGGGAATATCAGAAAACACGGTTTGGAAATCCTTTCCATACATACAAACGTTTTTTTAACAAATGTGACCTGGTCTACGGAAAGGGGGCTTAGGTGTCAAAAAATCTATTTTCACTTTTTAGTTGATTCGGATGGAAGATGAGTTGTAAGAGCTGTTTCCCAGAAAACTAGTTTTCGCACGTTAGCTCCCTTTTCGTAGGCCACACAAATATATAATTTTTAAAATTTTTTCCTTCTTGAGTTCGAAAACACTTCAATTTAAAATTTATTTAATTTACTTTGGTTCTGTTGTTGTTGTAGCGACAGAAAACGTTCCTGAATTCATTTTGAGGCATGATGCCGAGTTGACAGTCCTTGGCCGGATAAAAGTCCGGGTTCGTTTCGATTACTTAGACCCGAATGTCGTGGGAAATGAGCATAGTTTCATTAAATACGAAAAAGGCATCGCCATCGGCCACACCACAGATCTATAGTACTTTGCAGACTTCCAGAAAACGTATTTTTTTTTACTAGTTCAAAAAGTTGGCGCTCCCTGGGTCAAGTGTATTAAGTTAGAAGAAGAAAATATCGATAAATAAATTTTGTGCATACCCAAACTTTCCTTTTTCTTTTGTAGCCTAAGTACATATCGAACCGCAGCCGTATCATCGGCAGGTTCGAAGTGAAGTGCATTTTTGTCACTTAGCCGATGTTAAGTTTTATAAGCGATCTTTACTGTCATATGCCGTACAGAAAGGTAGACACCGCTTACGCAGTTATAGACGAGTTTACAACAGAACACCAATCGTTCTTTCTCTTCGGTGTTTGTTGTCAATTGGAGATTACAAGTGTAGCCAGGTCTTTCTCCACCTGTTATTTCCAACGGAGTGGAGCTCTTTCTCTGCTTACCTCGGTGGGGGAGTGTTTTTATCTATTCGAACGCCATGACCTAGACAGCGTAGCCGCTGTCTTCTAATTCGATATGAGTCGATATGTCAATGTCGTCTTATATTACGAACAGCTCATCGTTCCATCGAATGCCATACTCGCCGTTGCCAATGTGCAAAGACCATAAATCTTCCGCAGAAACTTTCGCAGAAAACTCGTAACGTCGACTCATCAGATTTAGTGCATGCCTCTGCATCATATAGACGGACGAAGATGATGAGTAACTTGTAGAATTTGGTCTTTGTTTGTCAGAGAGCACTTTACTTCTCAATTGCCTACTCAGTCCGAAGTAGTACCTGTCAACTAGCGCCAAGCGTCAACTCTCTGCATGTCTCAAATATTTCCGCAACTTGAAAAAACACGTTTCACTGCTTTCGAGTTCTATGTATGGGGTTTAAAGATATTTTCCTAATTTCTGCAAACTTTCTCGAGACGAAGTCTAGTTACATATTCCCTATTTGTCCGTCGAATTACTATTTGCACTTACTATATACTATGTATTATAGATATACTATATATAGTACAGTCTACAAACGTACTTTCCCAAAAGTGGGTGTGTGTTCTGCAGTCGCTTTATAAAACCTCAAATTAAACAAAAAGTATAAATAAATCGAAAAATTGCAATTTCGAAGAGCACTTTCTCGTGCAGTTGCAGAACTCATCTCAGCGAAATTTGCACAATTTGTTTACGTCTTTCAATAGAATTGGGTGCATTTAACTTTATATAAGCAAAAAAATATATTTTTACACAACTAAATACAAGTAGTACCCACTCGACATATGTACTTACATATGTATATACATATATATATATATTATATATAGGTATATTCAAATATATTCTTATTTTCTTCGTTGAGTGCGCAATGCAAATCGAAACTGTTTGTTCAACTTTGACGTCACGGTGTCACTACGTGGAAGGTGGCGTACGATTTGTGCGTTAATGGAGCAATAATTTCTGCATTGCCGAGCATTCAAGCAGGAAGTATGTAGTAAATTAGAAATTGGCGGCGCTCACCTTGCAATACTAGAAGGAAGGTGTGGCAATGGTGGTCAATTACACCAACTCCCTCGAAGGTTAAGGATTTTACTGAATTTTGTTAAAGAAAAATGCGAATAATAAGTGAAAAGAAAGGGATATTTTGGTATTTGCAAACACAATTCGGGTTTATTTATAGACTTAACAGAAATTCTTTTCTTCCTCTTTACCTTTTTATGCTTTGTTATGTAAAAATTCTTGATTTACCTGTAGGCGTAAAATTTGCGTTTATCGACTTTCATACTCTAAAAACTTGGTTTTCTATTTCCTGATATCCGCGAAAACCAGTTGAACCGATAAAAAATTCCATAGTTGATTTACGGCCACGTGAATTCTTAAATTTAGGATTACAACTTAATAAATATTTGATTGATTAGATTTTTGAGATCAACTCAAATGTTGTCTAGATTGGCTGAAGGGGTTATATGGGTTTCGTCGAGTAAAACACAGCCTTTTTTCAACAATTTTTTCTCATATAAAAAATGACATATTTCATTAGGAAAAAAATCTCGGAAAAAAGATGCACCCGTGTTGGCAGAATAACTCCTTAAAGGATCATCTAAAGTGAAAAATACGTGTTTTAGTTAAAACCTTAACTTAGAACTTGGACTGGAAAAAAACTGAAAATAGGATTTTTCGGCAGACATTTCTTCCAAAAAAAATTAAAATTTCGCCACATTTTGTTTTTCAAATAGTTGTATTCGAAAAAAAAAAACAAAATGGTTCGTCTAAGTCTTTAAGAATTGCATATCAAAGGCCTGTGTAGTTACATGAAAATCGGTTGAGTAGTTCTCGAGAAATCTTGCCAATCGATTTCAAAACCAGAGTTTCGAGAAATACGGGTTTAAGGACGTCGCGCTTACCTTAGCTAGCCTCGAGCCCACAACTTCTCAAGGCTGAGTCTCCGAAACTATTACTCGGATTAAATTGAAAATTTAGGTCAATATTCTAGAGATATTATAAAATTTAATAAGACAATTAAAAAAATCCATTTTTTGAATCCCGTAAACCCATTAACTGGAGTTTTACTGGGGATTATATACACATTTGCATGTAAATTTACATGGATGTACAGCGTAAACCAATTGGGATTTATGTAAGAAAATTCACGTTCTCCAAAATAAACGTATAAAAAAACGTTCATCGAAAAATTATTTTCTCATTTGAGATCCATTTCCGGCTTAATGACCGCGTAAACAAAAAACTGTCACTTTTACGGTGAGTAAAATCCTCGCATGGCTCAGGAAACACAATTACATCCCCAAAAAATGACCGTTCAGTGCACATTGAGGTATTGTGGCATCATAGGGTCTTATTTCTTTCAATATAAGGCAGGGATTACCGCTATCAATATATAACATGATGTTGTCCGACATTTTTTTCCCAAAATTTGATGAAATTGGCGCGGCCGATCTCTATTTCCAATAGGACTATACGCTGCCTAATTTTGCACTACTAAACTAAACTACTAAATGGACAAATTGAGAACACAATTTGACGCGACTCGTAAATTTCGAGAAATGGCCGCGAAGACCAAACGATTTAACGCCTCAAGATTAGTTTCTCTGTGACTATGCTAAATTATAGGTTTAAGATAATCAATCAGCAATACACGAAGAGCTCGAGTATACTATAACCGAAATTTTAGCCGAAATTCTCATCGTCATAGAAAATTAGCGTAAACGGGTGGAGATATGCAAAGGGAGATGTAGGGGCATTTGGTTGACATTCTGTTCAAATCATAATTGGCGCAAAATTAACTGCGTAACAAAAAAGCCGAACTTATTTGACTAAATTTGTGTACAGTGGATTTCTGCTCGTAAATGTAGTCTATAGTATGATTTGAATATTAGATTGAATACCACTGTACTGATTTATTTTGCGAAATGGCTTCAATCAATAGATTTATTGAGAGAACACTTCGGTGAGGAGATAATTACATGTTTTGGGCCGGTCAATTGGCCACCAAGATCGTGTGCTATCACATCGTTAGACTTCTTCCTGTTGGGATATGTCAAGTCAAAAGCCTATGCGGACAATCCCACTTCAATTAAGGGCTTGGAGCAAAACATCACGTATGTTATTCGCAGTTACCAGTCGAAATGCCCTAACAAGTCATTGAAAATTGGACCCAACGGATAGATCATCTGAGTTGTAGCCACGGCCAACATTTGAAAGAGATAATCTTCAAAAATAAATAGCGAAAGAATGTTCTTTCGACTGATAATAAACATTAGTCATTAAATTCGAAGTTTCTGTGTTCTTTTTTTTTTTAATATATATACACTTCAGCTTTACATAGCCCTTAAATCGTTGATATTTGTAACAAATAAAGTCAATTAAAACAGCAGTGAAATCGAGTGAAGCGGCATAAAATATAATTAGGGAATGAATTGAAACGTTGAAAATCAAAACATTTACATGTCCAACTACTTGTACATATTTGTTGCTATATACAAACAACCATATGACTACAAACGCACATAGAGTCATATGGGGAAGAGCAAATCGAGCAAATACCAAATAAAAGCCAAACATAAACTAAAAAGAAAATCTGCAGAAATGTGGCGACTCGAACACGAAATCTAATTGTATGCAAAATATAAATAAAGTGAATGTTTTTAGAAGACTGTTTTGAAAAACGAAATAATTGTGTTTCGTCGAAGAGCGTATCCCCTTAATGACATAGCTCGAGCGGCCAATGCCGCGAGTGTCAGTGAGTTGGCAGTCTTCGCGCGGAATTCGCACCAAACGGTTGAGTCAAAATAATAAATATCTGGGAAAGTCAAAATCAGGCACAAAGCAAAAGTTGAAAATTTGCTGTTAAAATTTCAATAATAGCATAATTTGAAAACATAAAAGTGTTTGTTACGTTGTGAAATTGTAAAAATTTTTTGCAATAACTTTCGAAAATCGCTATAAATAATTTATTGTTCGTAGAAACAAAAAATTATGCATTTTGTTGTGTCGAAAGCTGATTGAAGCTTTTTGAAAATTTTTCGTTGCGTTTGCAAATTACCACCCACGAATCGTTTCATATCCGTAGAGAAGTGTGGAATTTATTTGTTTGGCTGCAAATAGAATTTTTTATCACTAAAAGTTATATAATCGCTCTTGAAGCGTATCACCGACAACAAAGCTTCTTCGCTCTTGGAGGTCAACAATGGATTCGGATAAAGTTGTGCGCGCCATGGCGCGTTGGTGGCAGGTAATGTGTAAAAAAACAAACAAAACAAGACAAAAATATATAATTATCAAATGAGTTTTTGAAGCATAAACAATTGACTTAAAGCTTTCCTTGGCCCAAGTTATGTGCAGGATAAATGAATACATACATATATGCAATAATTGTCTCGAAAACTTTACTATAGATACGTATGTTGGTCTGAACTACATTTCCGATAAATCAACTTTGGATACATTATTTGTTCGACTTTTAGAGAATTCTGCTCTGCATTTATGCCTCTGAAATTTTCTTTATGATCTATCTTAGAATAATGAAAAACATTCGAAATAATTTTTCTCAGATTCCTTTATCGGTTTTTAGTGTTGTTGTAGTGCTAGAAATCTACACTCAATAATAATTACATATATGAAAAATAGACGTCGTCTTTCAATTTAGTTCTAGTTTTTATTGATAATGTCTTAAAGCTTACCTGCAGTGTACCCAAATCGTAACGCATACTTAACCGGTATAATATGAGATTTTAATTTGATCAAAGTTTATCAGCTTTTCAGCAGTTTTTCAATTATTTGGGCAATGTATTCTGCAACTACAATAATAATATAATTTTCTTGTGAACCCTGAATCAACAGATCAAAAATCGGTTAGTCCTTCCACTCTATGTGATAAAAATATATGTGTATGTTCTTTCGCGGAAACGTAAAGGTACTTTTAATCAGACACACCCCAAATGCTCAGCAAATAAATTTCTAATAACTCAGCCGTCATGGGAAACGGTTTCACACGTGTCTGTATTTACGTAGATGCATATATGCATTCTTAGAAGTATGCATGAAGACCAATTACGTGTAAAATTTAAGTTGTTTTGATAGAATATTTTTGTGCAAGCTTTAAAGACATCAACATCGCAGTCAAATCTTCAGCTCTAATGACTATGCACCTGCGTTGGCATTTCTCAAAAATGGACCAAACAAATCATCTAGCCAAAAGATAAATATAAACTTTGCTGTATACTCATGTATGTAAGGTATATTAGGATGGTTCCAAATACTAAAAAAAATCTAAAGTTCTTGAGAAACAAACGATAATATTAATTTGCAATTTTAATATCTGCACATACGTAGGGTGTTTTTGGACAAAACTACTTGAGAGTACATTTCAATAATATAAATTTTATCTTATGTTGTCATAAAACTTGTTTTCAATTTAATCTCAAATATGACATATAGTATCTCAACACAGTTTTCTTAATACAAATATTTGTATAAGTAGATTATTTTTACCGTTTCTTACAGAAAAATTCATAGCTAGCCCTATCTAATGAAAAAGTTCGTTGAATGATATTATTAACCGCAATAATTTTTTTCCATAATCCAGAGAAAAATCCCGTTTTTAGTCTTTTAAATTAAGCAAAAAAAATAAAGCTTTCATTTGAGCATTTATCGGCTCCATAAGAGCGTTCATTAGCTTAACGAGAGCTTTCATAAGAGCTTTTAAAAGCATTGATTGTTTTTTACCCAAGATTTATAAGAGCTCTCAATAGTTTTATGAAAGTTTTCATAAGCTTTGTAAGAGCTTTCGAAAGCTTTATGAGCGCTTAAAAGCTTTATGAAAACTTTATAAGGGCTTTAATAAGTTTCACGAGCTTTCATCGGCTTCATAAGAGCTTTCCTTAGCTTTATGAAAGCATTCATAAGCTTTATAAGAGTTTTAAAAGAGCTTTCAAACGCTTAATGAAAGTTTTTTTAAAGCTCTTTGAGAGCTTTCATAAGTTTTATAAGAGCTTTCAAATGCTTAATGAAAGCTTTTTTCATAAGCTTTACAAGAGTTTTCATAAGTTTTATGAGAGCTTTCATAAGCTTTATATGAGTTTTCATAAGCTTTATAAGAGCTTTCAATAGCTTTATGAGAGCATTTATAAGTTTTAAGAGCTTTTCAAAGCTAAAAAAGAGCTTTTATAAGTTTTATAAAAGCTTTTAAAAGCTTTGTTAGAGCTTTCATACGTTCTATGAGCTTTCATCGGTTTTATATGAAAGCTTTGTAAGATAAGATAAGTTTTATGAGAGCTTTCGTAAGCTTTATAAGAGCTTTATTAAATTTTATTAGAGCTTTCATAAGTTTTATAAGAGCTTTCAAAAGTTTTCATTTCAGTCTTTATACTCATTTATTAGAATTTTCATAGAAATATACAAAATAGGTTTTAAATGTTTAATAAAATTAATAAATAGTTCTACCCTAGCCCACAGTCACATAAAAGCTTGTATATATACATACATACATATGTCTGTCTGTACGTTTTTGGCGTATGTGGTAAATATGTAGGTGTGCTGAAGATAAGTAAACAATGTGTCGGTGGATGCGCACTGCAATTAATGAAAAATCTATAGGACGGTACAAAGAAATGTGTGCTGATATTTGCAAAATATTTTGCGTATATGGCAAGCTGCCAAAAGACTTCATATTAAATATTTACAAAATGCTAATGAAAGATATAAATTGTTTTACTTACTTACATGCATTTTTCAAACTATTTCTCGATAATTAAGTTCCGAGGCGTCCAAAATTTTTCATGTTCCCCATTGAGACAGTCGTGTGTTTGCCTGTGTGGCATTTGACACGCCCACAGGGTTTTAAAAATAACCCAGATAGATGGACTCTTGTTTTTTCATGTATTTAATATATACATTATATATCTACATATTTGTGTATAAACTACTGTGTATACATATGTATGTTCAACACACCCCGAAACCGGCCACTTGCTCTTCTTCGCTTCTTCTCATTTGTTTTGCCGCTGCCATTGATTGCATTCAGTTATAAGAGCTAGCGCTAACGGTAAACGCCGCGGTTGTTTGTTGTGATCTTATTGAAGCTGCCAATGCGATTGCTTCGGTGGCGCCGCTGCGACTCTTACGCTAATTCAATGGCACGTGAGGAACGCAGTGAGCGAGTTTAAATTTAGCCGCATCGACTCGCCGTCACTTGGATGACGCGGTGGGCGGGTTGTAAGGCGCGCTGTCGGCAGCATGTGATGTACTACATACTTACATATCGTCACAGGTATGTGCATGTATGCGCAGCGAGCGAACGAAGCAGCCATCATCAGCAATTAAAGGAAGAGCGTTTAAGCGAACATTTACATGCAATTCAATCGTTTAGTACAAATACAATACAACAACAATAAAAAGTGAAAATATTTAAAGGCGATAAATTAAAGATCCAATTCAACAAGCGCGACAATGAACTTGAACTAGTAAATACCGCAAGTGACAAGTGATTGATTTGCCATCGATATTTTTAATAATATTAAATATTCTTCAATTGTTGAATTGTGGGCAGTCGTGGGTATTTTCCGTTGCTCTGACTCAAGAGCCAATTAAAGAACTTTCCATTATTTGAATAGAATTTTTTCTACAAGTATATATGCATGAATGTATCACTTCATAATCTAAAGTGTAAACATAAATGATGTTACGGAACATTCACTTCAACATTCAATCAGTAGAAGGAGAGAGTAGAATTATTTTCGCGTTAATTAATTTAAGAAACAATTGAGTCTTTTGTCTACAAAGTCGATGGTTATTAAATTGCTTGGATGGAATTTTCCCAATTTGAATTATCAAATACTTTATGTGTCACCGTTTAGGTTCGTTTAGGTTAGGTTTAGGAGTTGATTACTTCGAAGTTGAAGTATCTATCACTTGTCATAACTAAACTCTGGGCCATCAATTAAGAGTTCAGGAATTTCATTTTCATAGAGTACGTTTTAAGTTGGCAAAAGATGATTGGCGGCGAACAGCATCAAGTCTTTTCGAAAAGTTTTTCTAATAGTAGAAATATTAGACATTTTGTATGAAATTGAATGGTCTCCTACGATATTTTCATAAACCTGACCATTTAAAAGATATTAAGGGTAAAATTTTGATTGCTTTAAGACAATTTGTTTTCTTATACATTTTATAATTGGTTAAATTTACTGCTCCACAAAGATGACCAAGTACCTAACTTTACCCTATGCCGTAGGGTTGATCTCAAATCGATGAATTTCATTTGGATAAATATTCATTCTTTGTGCGTTAACACCAATCCCAGCTACTTCCATAGGTTCGCCAAAAGTGTGTCTACCGAGATATTTCAGTTTCATTTTGGCCAAAGCCAGGTAATAGAGAAGAAAGTAGATTATGAAAAGAGCGTCCGACAGAATTTTTAGCCGCAAAGCTATTGTGTATAGTGACCGTGTCTAGTCAGAACACCAACAATTGCAAAGAGATTAGTTTCGATATGAGCCAGTAGTTCGGAGGACCTCTTACGGTTAACTATGAGTCATAAGGATCTCCGTTTGTTGACCAGCGCTTGCTGAGCTCAAAGAAGGTCCAAAGGTTCAACGCCAGAATGCAAGAAAATAACGGAAAACCGACTTGCTTCTAATAGGTTGAAATTGGGATAAACGTACACTCCATAGGAAGCTCATTCGCTTTGCAGCTAACGGCGATTCTGCTGTGACCGGACCCCCATTTAAGTCTCATATCAAAGAAGTTGGAAGCTATTTCTTATGAGGTCATACGCTCCTTGACTAGTGAGCGAGCTTAAAGGCATATCTCTTTGAAGGAAGCTGAACTTCGGAGTAATACATCTATTGCTATCTTCATGACAGCCACCTCCGCCTGAAAGACGTTACAGTCATCACCGCTTACTTACCCTCTTAACTTCAACTCATTCGTAAAAAAGCCCACTGTACCCTTTCTCCGAAGGCTTCGCCCCGTCCACAAGTAGCTCGCAGAGATTCTCTAGCACCGCCAGGAAAAGATTCTCAGATACAGGGATATAAGGAATGCAATTGAAGCATTGGAGAATTTCAGCGTGTCTCTGCCGAGGCCAGCTTTCTTAAGCCAAATAGCAGTCTTCACCGCCAAGCACTTACCAGCTACAAGTCCAACGTGTGGAATGGCATTGTGTGCCATTGTTGGGGTTGTTCTTGTTGCACCACATGTGCGATTGTTTGTCGATGAGGGCCATTCTCTGAACATGCTCCAGTTGCTTAGCTAGTGTGGTTTTGCGAGCGCCCTCCACTGGACAACAATCCCATAAAACCTTATGGGCTTAACCATGGTTTTATAGAGTCCGAACACTACTTTTGGTGAGAGGCTTATCTCTTCCCCTGTGAGACTTTCAGATTACAATTAAATGCTTATACTTGAAGAGACTTGCTTAAAGGTGTCTAAGAGCTACTGCCGGATTATCAACGTAAACAAATTAGTGTTAAAATAGGACTCTCCTTATATACTTAATCATTAGATCAGAAATGTAAACCAAGCTTTATACTTCCTCAAACTTTTTTTAAAACTTTCTCAGTTGTTAAGTACTCTTTTTAGTTCTCTCTCTTTCTTTGGTACAGAAAAAAAAACATTATATTTCCTTTAAAACATTTACTTATCCGACTTTTCCTTCCTTTATAGACCGTCAGTCAAGAGGACAGTGACCCCAATGCGCGTAATCCAATGCTCTACGATCCGCTGCAGGATGGTGCGGTACGAACCTCCAAAAAGATGCAATATGTTGCAGCTCTGGTTGGTAAGTTCATACAGAGGCATTTATAAAAATTATATTTCTCCAATACATATACCAATCGAGTCTACAATATTTTGTAATAATAGAAATAAAATAAAATTTTCTACAAAACAAAACAAAATAGAAAAGTAATCTAAAAAAATGTTGCAATATAAAAATATATATAATTTTTGACTAAACTTGCACCTTAAACTCGAAATAAAATTATTTTAAATGTTAATCTTTTTCCGTTTTAATAAAATATTTGCTCAAATATGCAACAAAGTTTCAAATATATCTAATTCCTTACGAGTTACACTTATTGAAATTTTTTTCCTTATTTCCACAATTATCCGACAGTTTGCCTCGGTGCTGTAGCTGCTGGTACAGCACTAGCATGGACATCGCCAGTGTTGCCACAAATAAGCGCACCACCCGTTGAAGTAATCAAGGACACAAACGCCACGATTACCAATTCAACCACGATTGCCAATGCGACCACAACCACGACCACGACGACGGCAGCGACGCCACCGGCGGATTCAGCGGGCTTGCAGCTGACGCTCGAGCAACGTAAGTCCTCTTTGCGCTGTTGTTGGTCATAATTTTTTAATTAAAATGCACTTTTTACTAATAATTTGAGACTAAGTAGCTTTTAATTTCTAATTGATTGATTGGTTCCTTAATTGCTGCCATTAAAGCGTTCTTTTTACAACTTACTTCAAATATTTACCTTCCATTCATAACATCACCAATAGGAGCCCGCGATTCTTCCATTCCGCAAACACCTGTTGACGCGTGTTTGCGTGTGGCGCTGCCATTGATACTCCAATGCATTTACTATTTGCACTTTTGCCCCCTCTCCGCATTTAGGTGTGCTGTTGAACATATGGCGCCTTTCGATGCCTCGGTCGGGGTTGTAAATAAACAACGGTTTTTGATTTCATTTGATTTATAGCCGCACTAGAAGCAAGGGTGAATAGTACTGTGACTTATAAATAGATTGCATTAGGTAAATTAGAAATTCATTTCAATGTAACGGTGATACGCGCTGTTACTTAATGTGGGAGGAGCAGAAGGAGAATTTACTTAGAGGTATCGGTGGTTATCCAAGACTCTGCGGTTTTACATTTGAATTTGTATAGTTATGTTGATAACGTGCGCACGTACATACATATGTGTATGTGTCTATAATATATACTGAGAAACTAAGAGAAGAAAGGCTTGATAAGCTGTACAACAGGGTAAATGCTTGAAAATTGTACGAAAATATGCGGCGACTAACGGAAGGTTTCAAGACTGGAGCACATTCTTGTAGAACCTCTAAAATCGATGACGATGGACCGGACGTTCCATTACCGGCCCATGAAGGAGTTCGAATAGCTATTACCTGTCTGAAGAACAATAAAGCGGCGGGGGTCGATGGATTGCTGGCCGAGCTATTCAAACACGGCGGCGTAGAACTGATAAGGATGCATCAGCTTCTTTGTAGAATATGGTCGGACGAAAGCATGCCCGACTATTGCAAGACTGCTCTGCCCGATCCAAAAAAGGGAGACTCCACATTCTATCGTTTGATAAGCTTCCTCAACATCGCATATAAGGTTCTATCGAGCGTATTGTGTGAAAGATTAAAGCCCACCGTCAACAAACTGATTGGACCTTAGCAGAGTGGCCTTGGGGCTGGAAAATTTACAACTGACCAGATATTACCCATGTGCCAAATCTTGGAGAAGACCCGTGAAAAGAGAATCGACACACACCACCTTTCCATTTATTTTAAAGCTCCATTTGACAGCAGATCCGGCAGCACCACAATGTCTGAATTTGGTATCCCCGCAAAACTAATACGGCTGATTAAAATTATGTTGAGCAATACCGAAAGCTCTGTCAATATCGGAAAGGATCTCTCTGAGCCGTTTGATATCAAACGAGGTTTCAGACAAGGCGACTCCCTATCGTGCGATTTCTTCAATATACTGCTGGTGAAAGTAATCCGTCCAGTTTTAGTAAACTGAAGCCTTAGAAACCGCTTGAAATCCTTCTTACACTTCCAGACTAGCAGAAGTTCTCATGACTTTCGATTTGAATCTTTAAACCTTAAAATCGATATAGAGTATTTTTTTCGTAATCTTGTACTTAACTTCATGTACATTTAGTTAAATAAGATTTTAGATTCCCAACCCGCTGAGCGCCAGTTTCGATCAAAACTGGTTTAATTGCTTACTTTATAATCTCCCTTTGATTATAGCAGTGCGTTGACTTTCTAGTAGTTGCTTGTTCGATTTGCTACTCTCCAAAGTTTGATGGCTTGAAAATTGATAACAGCAAAGTCCAAAATCAAAAGCTGACTTACCGCGATTCAAAATATTCAGCTTCCTTCAAAAATCAGCTTAAAGCCAATCTTAAAGCTTTACCACTAATAATGTAGGAACTCAAACATTAACGTTAATAAAAATATTGAGCCGATATAATTCCTATTTTATTTACAGAAACTTGGGTCAGTTCATTGGTTGCGATTGGTGCCTTCTTTGGCGCTTTACCCACCGGCTATATAGCTGATGCGATTGGCAGACGTTACACCGCGCTTATTATGGATGTGCCCTTCATTGTGGCATGGTTGGCGATTATCTTCGCCAAATCGGCTGGCTGGCTGTACTTTGGACGTTTCGTAATTGGTAAGTAGCAATAAGCAGCAGAAAGATTTTACATTAACTGCACACTAACTTCCTTTTAGGTGTTTCGACCGGCAGCTTCTGCGTCGTTGCTCCCATGTACATTTCCGAGATTGCAGAGACGAGCATACGCGGCACGCTGGGCACACTCTTTCAATTGTTGTTGACCTTCGGTATTCTTTTGGTTTATCTCATTGGTGCTGTGGTTTCATGGACCACATTGAGCGTGCTCTGTCTGATGGTGCCGATTGCATTGTTCATTGGTATGCTAATACTACCGGAGACGCCCACCTATTTGTTGAAGAAGGTAAGTTCGTGCTACAGCTTTTATTAGTAAAAGTCATAAAACAGTAACTCTTCAATTTCGCTATGCTCACAGGGCCGTCGCGGCGATGCTGCTTTGTCCTTGAAGTGGCTATGGGGTCGCTATTGTGACTCTCGTTCGGCTATACAAATGATACAAACCGATCTGGATCAGGCCGGTGATGATGCCTCGTTTCTGGATCTCTTCCGTAATCCGGCCGCCCTTAAAGGTCTCATCATCTCAATGCTGCTGATGTTTTTCCAACAATTTTCCGGCATTAACGCTGTCATCTTCTATACCGTGCCCATCTTCCAGTCGGCCGGCAGCACTTTGGATCCATCCGTATGCTCAATTATCGTCGGCTTTGTGCAAGTCGTTATGACTCTAACATCCTCGTTGCTGATTGAGCGTGCCGGTCGTAAAGTGCTTTTACTTTTTAGCAGTACCATGATGACTATTTGCCTAGCCATTTTGGGTGTTTATTTCCAAATGAAGGACGGTGGTAAGGATGTCTCCTCAATAGGTTGGCTGCCATTGCTTTGCGTAGTGCTCTTCATGATTGTCTTTTCGATCGGTTATGGTCCTATACCATGGCTGATGATGGGTGAACTCTTCCTGCCCGATGTTAAGGCCACCGCTGTTGCGTTGACTGTGATGTCCAATTGGTTCTCGGTGTTTGTAGTGACCAAGTGTTTCGGTTCGATGATCACCGCATGGGGCTCGGACATGACATTCTGGTTCTTCGGTTTTTGTACACTCACCGCTACACTTTACGTGGCCTTCATGGTGTTGGAGACAAAGGGACGCAGTTCTGCTCAAATACAAATGTGGCTTGGTGGCAACAAATAGGAAAGTTAGGTTTGAGCAGTAATGTAGAAATACTGTTACTATCTGTTCTAAGGGTTTTAGCAATGTAAGCTTGTAAATAAACGGTTAAGCTGAAGACAGTTCGCGGTTTGCTCGACTAGGCGTCGGATATTCGCTCAATTCGTTAGGGATCTGTTCGCGTGAGCATAAACGAGTAACGAAATAAAATATACCTGTGTATATGTGTGTATTTCCGTTATCGTTTGTAAACAGTTTATTTATAATTTATAATTATTCAAATATGTAGTATTAATCTAATAGAATTGATAAATATTTTATGCTTGTAAAATTGTGCTCAGTCCTTGAAAGAGATTTCTTTGTAGAGATTTTAAGAAATTTTACTTTTTGTTATTAGTGGAAGGGCCATGGTAAAAATAGTAAGCTATTGTTATGTAATAGTCGTTTTAATACCCTCAAAACTATGTAGTAGAGTATATAATATGGTTTAGTAGCAGTCTTATAATTTTAAGCGAGTATGTATATTATTGTAGCATTAAATAAAGCTAATTGATACGAGAAATTAAAATTTCGAAGGATTCTTTATTTATCGGATACCGTCAAGGTTCTCAGCTTATACTCGTATACATACATGTATGGGGAAACCTGGACCAAACATCAAGAAATTGCACAATGAGAATGATTAGATTGAATGAATACACGCATATTGCAAGTTTGCTTGGAAAATATTTTTCCAGCAAAGTCAAAGTCAATTTAAATTATACTTAAAAATTAATTTAAATTCAAGAAACGACGAGAGTTATTAAAAATCTCTGCAAATTCATAATTAAAACTATTTAGGTAGAAAATAATACATAAGCATTGTTTAGTTAATAACAAAATGGTAACTGCTTATTTAAAAATTTAAGCCATCGTTGAATTTTTGTAAATATTGCTTAGGATCTGTTGTTGTTGGTAGGGCTCTTTCTTAATGTTTTCACTCGGTTTTAGAAGCTCATACTACAGCACATTGAAGGCGTGACGGAAGGCGTTCTGCGGAATTGCCTTGAGAGCTGAGGTGCATGGTGTTGTGCTGGCTTGTGCCACTTGGAAGATTGCCTCTTTGTCTCGGGATCATACTCAAAGATCCATGACTCGTCACCTGTGATTACGTTATTCAAAAATTGGCGTTCACTTTCACACGTGTTCAAATTTTCTTGGTACACTTTCACTCGCCGCAATTTCTGGTCGTCAGTTAGCACTTTTGGGACCATCTTCGCACACATCATGCGCATGTTGAAGTGCTTCGACACAATGTCCTAAAGCACAGATTTTGATAAATTTAACATCTGGGCAATTAAACGAATACTTAGTCGATGGTCTGTGTTCAAAACTTTGCGCACACGAGTCACATTTGTCGCAGGTATTCCAGCATGGTTTTCAACAGCAACCTCTAACCGGCCCTCCAAAGAGGCCTGGTGGCACCGAAATACACCACTTCTTTCTAAAGTAAGATCTGGGTAAGCCTGCTTGATCATATCAAACGTCTCTGTCGCAGATTTACCAAGCTTCACACAGAACTTAATCGCGTACCGCTGCTCTAACGAACGCTGCATTTTCGGCTTGCACCACTCACGTGGCGCGAAAATGTTTGTCCTGACTCTCCAGGTGCTCGGAGACAACTGACCAGCCGCTCGTTCGTTAGCTAGGAACGCCCTCTACCGAATCCAGTCGGTGCGCGCACGCTCCGAAGTACAGTCGTGGCGGAAGAAAATCAATCCTATTACCTTCCACACAAACCGTGTAGTGTAATTATACACCTAATTTTGTTTTTACATGGTAGAGTGGTTCCAGGATTGTTTAAATTGTTCTAAATCTGTTTTATACATTTCGCAAAAACATAAACTGATGATCAACACGTCAATAAAATAAAGGAATTGGTGCTTGAGGATCGACGATTAACAGTCAGAGAGCTTACTGGCAATGTTGGAATATCGGAAGGATCAGTGAAAACCATTATGAAAGATCATTTGGGCCTAAGAAAAGTGAAAGCATTATTGGTTCCAAAATCACTTAATTCGAAAAACAGCGTCGCTTTAACGTTTGTGAACAATGCCTTCCGACTGCCACGATCATCGTCTGATTTCTTGCTATTTAGCAAGCTGAAACGACTGCTCCTTGGAAACCGTTTTGAGTCAATTGAATACATTTAACGTGAATCGTCAGCTACGCGCCTTGAAGGACAGGAGAAACTGACTTTAACAACTGTTTAGAGGATTGGGAAAAACGTTTGTCACAAGCATATTGGGGTGAAGGGAGATTACTTTGAGCGGATGACATAGAAGAATAATTTAAGAATTTTAAAATTAGGATCAAAGTTTTACTATTTTTTGCTCATAAAAGTAATATTAAATTTAATTAGCTTCTTTTTTTGATAATAATTTTTTTTTTACTAAATTCCTTCCAAATTAATCCCATTTTCATTACTTTTAATTTGATACTAACATTGTATGTAAACTCATTTACTTTTTGTATTCCAAACTAATTTGCCCCTATACCATATGCGCATGTGTGTTTGTTTGTATGTGTGTGCGCCGAAAATCAAACGTTTGGTTTGCTCGAAAGTGTCGACTTCCTCCAAGCGCCCATGATTGCCGAGTAGGTGGCTATCACATTTTTTGCCGCGCTGGCAGTGGCGGCGCATCCACAGCGGAAGTATTGCCTACAAACAGGCGCCGTCAAAACTATCAAGTGATAACCCTGTGGCGTACAAAGCGCTGGTTGTTGAGTGAAGTTGAGTGACAAAAAAAATTTTTATGGGTGGTGATTTCTATTTTCTTTAATGAAAAAACTGTAATAAATAGTTGTGATAATTGAAACAAAATTTTTATTTTTTATTAATTCGATATTTATTTAACTAGTCAAGTTTAGGCATATAATTTCGCTCTTTACCCATTTTAGATACATACATTTTTGTTCGCTACATACATAAACTAAATTATTCTAATTACTAGTTTAGTTATAATTACATGCATTCTTGTTTATTATACAACTAAAAAATTAACGGTTTTTACAAATTTTTATTATTTTATAAATATTTTTGAACCATTCTATTTTTTCTAATATCGAAGTTTAGGGAGTTTAATATAAATTTTGGCAGTTCAAATACAGTTATTTAAAAAATAAATTTCTGAAAGATGAATTTTGATGAATATAATCGGAATATATCGGAAATAGTAGTTTATAAAAAACAGAATTTTGTGGTTCAAGATTGAAAATAACTGCAACAAATATTATGAAAAACACGGCTTAACAAAATTTTTATGTAGGTACAATACGTTTGAAATTTGAAGAAAATGTTGCCTAACATTTCCATCTTATATCAAAATTTAAGCATAAATAACATTTCGCATATTGCTGCAATATGTTGCTAATTACATTTTCGCTTATTGTAATAAATTCTCATTTTCAACATACGAACTGTAATAGGCTTTGCAGCATTTGTTTTAGCAACATGTTGCTGAGAATTCATGGGACTTATTCAAAAACCGCCAATTTCAATAGATATAATTTGATGGAAATAATTATGAAAAGTTTAGAATTGGTGTGCAACATTTGTTTCAGCAACATGTTTCTGAGAATTCCTTAGGCTTGCTCAAATACCGCAAATTTGAAAAGCTATAATTTGATGGAAATAATTGACAAGTTTAGAATTGGCGTGCAACATTTCTTTCAGCAACATGTTGCTGAAAATTCGTTGGGCTTGTACAAATACCGCACATTTTAATAGATATAATTTGATGGTAATAATTATGTCAAGTTTATAATTGGCGTGCGAAATTTGTTTCAGCAACATGTTGCTGAGAATTTTTAAAATGCCTTGCTTGGCAATGCTTGTTAAAATACCGCATATTTCAATAGATATATTTAGATGGAAATAATTGACAAGTTTAGAATTGGCGTGCAACATTTGTTTCAGCAACATGTTGCTGAGAATTCATTAGGCTTGCTCAAATACCGCAAATTTGAAGATACATACATAATTTAATGGAAATAATTATCACAAGTTTCGACTTGGCGTGCAACATGTTGCTGGCAACATTATTGCATATAGTTAAGTATGGTTATTGAACATTGTTGCTGCTTTTCGAGTTTTTGTATTCTTCTCCGTTTAAAATGGTTACCTTATGATTTTTACAGAAAAATAGTTGTGTTTATAGAAAAAGATTTAATGAAGTTTCCATTTTCTGTGTTTCAGCAATTCTAAATATAGTTAACTAATATAAAATAATAAGTTACTAGAGTTTTGTCTATAATAAGTTTTGATAATAAAAATTATTTATTTTAATCTTTAAACTTGCGTAATTTTAATTTTGCTCTACCACAACAATAATAACAAGCGAATGAGATTGTTGCCGTATTAGTCGAAATATACTTGAAATAGTTGTTTGCACTGCAAAAGACAAAAGTCTTTTAAACAGATACTTTATGCAGCTACAACAACAACATTATTAACATTCAGAAAATATTTAAAATTTTATAAAGCTGTTTGCATTCTATAATTGTTTCTTCTTCATACAGTTTCATTAAACCTTTTTAGAAACATATTTTTCTATTCAAAAATTTCCTACAACAACTAAACATTTCATGCGTAAAGTATCCACTTGTCCACACAAATTTTAATGCTCAATATTATGCCTACACTTTTCACGCTTTCTAACAACTAATGACTTTAAAAAATATATTTCCACCTAAAACATATTTCTCATACGCGAAACAGTAATCATTACATTCAACAGCAGCATTTTTGAAGTACTAATCTATTAATATACATGTATACATACATAAAACTTGAAAAATTTGCATACCTAATATGTATTTATAGTGGTATTTACAAGCTTAGGCTACTTAATTACTATATTACATACATACATTTGCAGTGGAAAAGCTAATTTTAGTTTACCTTATGTTGAGCTTAACTAGGGTTGATTACTTAATGGCAACATTTCGTTACATACAAACAAACAAGTGTGTGTATAATAAATCGCAACATATTTTCGTTCGAAAAATGAAAATTTTCTTTTAAAATTTCTACAAACTGAAGCTTTGTATGTAGTGGCAGCTAAGTAATGCAATTATTTAACATTACACATACATTTTATATTTTTATTATACAGTACTTATGAGTCAAGGTATTTAGTTGATTTTCCTAAACTATTTCAGTTTGGCATTGTGTGGGTTATTGTTATTATTATTGTTCGTTTTTTCTACACAAATGAGCCGCCTCAAATGAGAGAGCGCAGAGAGAAGTTAGCAGGTTTTTAGTGCCTAAAATGCGCCTTACAGCAGAGAAATTGTTATTTTTTATAATTTTGTATAATTTTATATTCTCCTTTATAATTTAGCCTTCTTATTCGATTTTATCTTCTCTCCAACTGCTCATAAGTGTTTACTACTTTTAAGTTTTTTTGTCGCAAATATTCGTTGGTTTTCAAAATCTTCTAATTTTACAGCTCCGTTGTCGTCTCAACCTCTGAACGATCTAAATCATTTAAATAAGAAAAACCTAACTGTCCATAATCACGCTTGCCGAAAGTGACATTTTCATTGGTGGTACTTATGTGGCTCAGGTCCCCATTGGAGCTGAAAGGAAGGCAAATAAATATTAATAAAAGTAAAATATAAAACCAAAAACAAGTACACTGAGTACTTACTGTAAATAAAGCAAAGAAACATAAAATCAGCAATATATGCCATAACAAAAATATGTAATATAAAAAACGACAATATATTCTATAACAGAAATAAAACAAAAAACGTTGCCTACATTTTGGCGTCGCCCTATAAAGAAGTGAAAGAGTCAAATATAAATTATGTATGAATGTACATACATATTTTTGTGTGTAATATGTTAGTCTTCTCACTTCTCACTTCAAAATTCGAAATTTTTTTTAATATAAAATTTGGTGGCAACGCCAAAAATTTTATGTTAATTATTTTTGTATGGTGTTCAATTTAAAACTGCACATTTATACCGAATTTTTGCAAAATTTTTTAAAAATATTATTTAGAATAAAAATTAGGTGGCAACTCTTTTATTAACTATATTTAAACAAAAGCCTTTAAAAATACTGCGAAATTCCAAAAAAAATGTGATAATTTAAATAATTTGCAATTATTTGAAACTGCATATTTATACCGAATTTTGCAAAATTTTCGAAAAATATTAGTTCGGTAACCAATTAGGTGGCAACTCTTGTATTAACATTATTGTATTAAATCTTATTTTAAATTTTGATAAATTTTAGTCTTCTCACTGTAAAATACCAAGAAGTTGTTAACTTAAATAATTTGAAATTAGGTGGCAACGCCACACATTTTTATACTTATTCTTTTTGAATGATGCTCATTTAAAGACTGCATATTTACACCGAATTTTTGCAAAATTTTTGTAAACTATTATTTAAGAAACGAATAAAGTGGCAACTCTTGTATTAACAATACTTAAACGCAAGCCCTTAAAAATATTGTGTTAAATCTTATTTTAAATTTTGTTAAATGTTAGTCTGCAAAATTCCAAAAATTTGTTAATTTAAATAATTTGAAATTAGGTGGCAACGCCACACATTTCTATGTTAATTCATTTTGGTCATTTAAAAACTGCATATTTATGTCAAAGTTTTGCATAATTTTCGAAAATTATTAGTTAGAAAACCAATTAGGTGGCAACTCTTTTTTTGACAATACTTGAACAAAAGACTTTAAAAATATTTTGTTACATTTTATTTTAAATGTTGATAAATGTGTGTCTGCTCACTGCAAAATTCCAAAATTTGTTAATTTAAATAATTGAAATTAGGTGGCTACGTCATACATTTTTATGCTTATTCTTTTTGTATGATGCTTATTTAAAAATTGCATACATATTAAACCGAATTTGTGCAAAATTTTCTAAAAATATTAGTTTGGTAACCAAGGTGGCAACCTTTAAAATATCAAACTATTTTAAATCTGAATTCCCAACTTAATATACTTTTTTTTATGACTTATAGTTTTTGATAGGTGCCAACGCCACAAACTTGACTCGAAACTCTATGCCATAAAATAAGACTTAAGCTATAAAAATATTGAGATATATTATACTTTAAGAAGCGCCTTCTATCTATATTTAAAGCAAAAGAGAACTGAGTCGGTTATCTCCTGCGAACCCTGATCATTATTAACAACTTTCAACCCCTAGGGTTAATACAGACAACTTACCGTTGAAAGAGCGGGTTCGTTATGGGCACGTCCGCATAGCCGCGACTGTTGAGGTGATGATGCTGATGATTGTTGCGTCCCAGCGTGTTTGTCATCAACTCACCAACATTCCCGCTACCATCAGCAGCGCCGCCATTCAAGCTATTCAGACCATTTGGCCCGCCAAATGTATTTCCCCGTCGACCCATTGTGCTGTAGCTATTGTTCTGAAGATTCGCCAGATTATTGCGACTCACAGCGTCGAGCTTGTAGCCACCGTTCTGATAGTGGGTGGCGCCATTTTGATGCTTGAGACGACCCAGCGTCAAAGTGCCGGGCAGCGTGCCATTTGCGGCCGCCGCTAGCGGGTTTGCATTGTTGCGCGCATTCATTTCCAGCGTGCGGTTAAATGTGTTCTGGCGATTATTCATGCCGTTCATGTTGTTGTTATTATTGTTATTGCTGTTATTATGCGCCATATTATTCAGATTATTGTTATTGTTATTGCGACGCAAAGTGGTAATTGTGGCGGTCGTTGCATCCGAATGCGATGGACTCGCCTGACCGCCGCTCGTGCCGTTCTCTTTGTGCGTAATGTAGCTGACGTTGTCCAGCGAGAAGGCATGATTCTTGGCGCTGAAGTCCAACTGGAGATCATCATCGCCATCTGGTGGCACAGCCATGGCCAACACTTGTGTCTCATACTCTTTCATGTTGGCTACGGCGTCGCCGGAGTTGGCCGCTTGCGAGTTTACAATTACCGGGTCGTAGCGCGTGGGGCTGGGCGCGGCGTATTGGCGCATGCGCTGTTTGAAGTTTTTGTACCTAACATGGGAAGAGAAAAGGAAACATTTTAATTGCAGACATTAAATTACATTCACTACAACTCACTTTGACCACGAGATGCAAATATAGATGATGCCGATGGTGCCGAGTATGAGTATGATTATCGAGATGGCGATTAGCGTGTAGGGGAATACGTCATCGTTGATTGCTATAGCTGCTTTAACCTGGAATGAAACATTAAATGCAATTTAATAAAGGCCTACAATCAATTTCAACCGCTACTTACCCTGGTCACTTGCTGCTTCATCTCAATGGGTGCATATATACCCTCGGCGGTCGCATGCGCCACACCAGAAGCGGCAAAGTTGAGCTCAGCGCGTGCTGTCGGCTCCAGTAACGCCTCACGCACCGTGGTATCATTGCGCGGAAGTATCTGCTCTGTCTTGGGATCGATCAAGTAGAACCAGACATCCGTTGCGGCGGGGTTTTCAACGATCGTGCCATTCTCTGTTAAAATTTTACGATTACTGAAGCGCTCTATACCGCTTATGAGCCCATTGGTCTTCTCTTCCAGCAGCTCTTCCAAAGCGCTGTAGTGATTGCGTATCTCATTTGGCGCCGAATCGGAGAAGACCAAAGACATGCGATGCTGATCGGTTATCTGATTGATCACAATACGCGCGCGTGTGTGATGCGAACCCAGCTCTTGACCGTCATTATCGCGCGCTTCCACATAGAACATCATGGGGAACGTCGCACCGTCCTGGAAGAGTTTTGCCGTGCGCAGGATGCCGGTATCTTCAGTCATGACGAAGTAGGTTGTGGGCTGTGAGTGAAGAGAGAGAGGAAGAAAGAGAATTCATGGTAGTTGTTGCTTAAAGTTATTATTAAAGTTACTCACCAAATTCTCATCGCTGATTACATTGTCCTCTTCATCGTAAATCTTGTAACGTATCATGCCGTATTTACCGGAATCACGATCGGTGGCGCGTACTTGCAGGATCGGTGTGTCGATGTCCACTTCGGGAGCCACCACCGCGTAGAAAGTGTCTTTACGTGTGGGGTGCGCACGATTGAAAATAAACTCGGGCGCATTGTCGTTTTCATCCTGCACAATTATTTTCACCGTAGCCATGCTTCTTTGCGGATTCACGAAGTATTTGTGGGAAATGAGGCGTATGCTCAACGAGTAGGCGGTGGTGTTCTCAAAATCGAGATGCTTTATCAATTTTACACCACAACCGTGATCTTCGGTCATTATATCGAAGTAGTCCATATCATTGCCGTTGATTATTTCGCATTTAAAGCTTGGTGTGCCGTCGCGCGACTTCTTTGAATTAATTACTTGTATCACTTTAATCGTTGCATTTATGCCGGTAGTCTCTGGTACACCGGTAGTATAACTGTCGTCGCTGAAAGCCAAACCTATGCTCTCTGGACTCATTATGGCACCGTCATTCAGTTTACCCTCCATCGTATTGCTCTCGTTCGGATCGATCAACAGATGTCGTACGAACACCGGCAAAGTGGCTACGGAACTCAGCTGCGGTTCACCCATATCGTAAGCGCGTATATCCACCTGATACTCGGTGTCCTCCTCCTTGCGCAAATCATCTCTTATACGCACGGTACCCGAATCGGCATCCACTTGGAAATACTTTAATGCCTTGCCACGTCCGACCATCTCGTAGCGCACCACATTGCCAGGCGAAGAGCCATCACCATCTATAGCCGCCATTGTTGCTATACGCGTACCGATCGATTGATCGTCGTTAACCGTAACAGGTTCTGGTACAGCCGCAAAGACCGGACGCACATCGTTGCGATCGTCAACTTCGATAAAAATGCGTATCGTGTCACCGGGTCCATCGCCATCATTCTCAATTGTGCCAACAATAAGTTCATGCTGCTTCTTCTTCTCATAATCCAGCCCAGTGGTGGTGCGTATTTCACCTGTTTGTGGCGATACCTTGAAGAGATCAGACGCACCTTTGCGTAGCACGTAAGTGATCTGTTGTACCGTATCCGGATCGAAAGCTTGTACGGTTGCTACCAAGTAGTCGGCCTCATTTTCGGGCACATGCACATCAATGCGTGCATCCGTAAACTTCGGCACCTCATCGGGCAGATCACGCACCTGCACTGTAACGCTTGCCGTACCGAGACGCGCATCTGGCGCCCCATCCTTGGCGGTCACCACGAAGCGGTACTCTTTCTGACGCTCATAATCCAAAGGCGCGGCGGTCCGTATCTCACCCGACTTACCGTCGATGGCGAAGGGTATGTCTTGTGGCACGGAGTAAGTGATCTCAGCGTTGATACCCTCATCGGCATCTGTAGCATGTACAATGCCCACAAAAGCATCCTTCTGTCCCTCATCCACTTCGAATACGTATGGTAGTGTGGACTCATCGAACTCGGGGTTTTTGTCATTGATATCGGTCACTTTGATATTCACCGTGGCACTGCTCGATAGACCGCCATTATCTTCGGCTAACACAGTAAGTTGATAGCGTGTGAGACTTTCACGATCTAATTTGCGTATCACCATAATGACACCACTTTCTTGACCTACAGCGAATTGGCGCAAATCGTTGCCCGAAACGATAGAGTACACCACCGGATCATTCTCAGGATCTTCGGCATGCACTACCGTTACGGTGGAATTGATCTCAGCACCTTCGCTAACTTGCACCTCATAAATGGGCTTGACGAACTTTGGCGGTTTCGTATTCGGTCCCGGTGTTACGGCGATTTCGACAATAGCTTGGGAAGAAAGCCCACCATTATCTGTTGCCTGCACTGTTATGCTATACTGTTCGCCTGCCAATAAGCGGCCTCTCGTCTCTATCTCACCGGTCTTCTCGTCGATGTGGAACTTCTGCTGTCCGTTATTGGATACATGATAGATAGAATATGTGATTATGGCATTTTCGCCTTCATCATTGTCCGTGGCAATCACCTTAGTGACATTGCGTTGACCATCACCGGCGGTAATCGTGATTGGTGGCACCATTGCGAGCTTGGGCGGATTGTCATTCACATCGCGCAGATGTACAGTAAGGCTGAGCGGCGCACTGGCTGCATTTGTGCGGGGTTCACGTGCAACCACTTGGAATTTGTAGCGTCCGGGCGCTGGTGGATCACGATCCAAGCCCTCCTCATTGACAATCAAAATACCGTCGTTTGTAACGTTAAAAGATGGCGTTGTTAGCTCGTAAATATAGTCGGGTTTGGGATCATTTTCACCCAAATCGGCGTCCGTGGTTTTAAAAGAGATTGGACGACCATTTGCGTCAACAACACGTGTACCGATGGGCGAATTCTCGTCCACATAGCCGTCAATATCGCTTGCACTTATAACTGGTGGATTGGCATCGACGGGCTTCACATTGATCGTCAACTTGGCGGTGGTGAAGCGTTTTGCCATTGACACTTCCTCGGCTTTCACGATAATATCATATTTTTTGGCGGTCGACGTGTCCACCGCTTTGATCTGCTTCAACACGCCCGTCTGCTCATCAATCTCAAAGTAATCTGCATAATTGTTTGGCATGCCGCTGGCGAAGGAGTAATGTATTGGCGAACTGATCGTGTCCAAGTCAACGGCCTGTATGCGTTCTGGCGTAACGGTGAGCACACCTTGCAGCGACCCGGCCGGCACCGAGGCGGAGTACTCGGGATTGATGCAGGCGCCATCGAGTAGCACACAGCCGCGATAAATAAACGATGGATCCTGGTCGTCCGAATCGGCTACGTTCACCGTCAGCGTGGTAGTCGACGATAGGCGCTCCGAAACGTTGCGTGCGCGGTCCTACAATGATGGAAAAAATATATGTATGAATGCGTGTAAATTAGCGCCTTTTAATCGCAATTAATGTCAAACGCGGCGACACAAACTTGTAAATAGTAATAAGTGCACAATTAAAATGTAAATGCCACGTTCGTTTCGCAAATGGAATTTGTCGCTAAATAACCGTCACTTTATGACCATAAAATAACCTGTCGCGCAGACAATATAATTAAGCAGTTTAGCTGCGCGGCTCGTCGCCGCGTCGCCGCCTAGGCCATGCTGGAGAGCGGGTGTAGTCTCTCTAATGCTTTCTGTTTTTATTCTATTTTTACTAGTTATTGTTGTTGTAGTGCAGCGCGCGTACTTGTCTTTTGCCGTGCACGGGCAAATGCAATTTAAATAATTGCGCGCATGCGCAATGCTATAAATTTAGTTTTGCCGCTTGCTGGTTATGGCTGCGCGTCGCTAGAATGGCACCTTTTGACCATGGCAACGCGCGGTGGGGCTGCTTAGTCGGCGCATTGAAACCCAACCGAACAGGCCACCAACCAGCAGCCAATAGTGGCCGCCAGTGGCGCGTCTAATCAATACCTGTCGTGGCCATTTGCAGCGTGCGCTCGCTTGCTTAAGCTGGTTCATTTAATTTTATTTGCTGTTGTCGTTGCCAAACGAGATCCTAGCCATTTTATGTGTAGATTTGGTTTTTGACTGCGTTAATTGAATGCGATTTTTCAAGCTTAGTGATGCTAAATTGTCTGTTTTTACGCATAAGAATTAAATTTTACTTAGTAATTGGCTTTAAGGTGAAGTTATGTTGACACTGAGTTTGGGCAAGGAAATTTCTTAAAGTGATTTTTATGTTTGAATTTATGTTTGAGATGCAAACTTTACATTATGTCGAGAGACTGAGAGTGTGGTTCGCCAAACCGGAGATATGGATCTTTGTAAAGACTATGCCATTATTTCTCGGTTCTATCTATCAAACTTTATGAAAAGAGTATGTTCGATTGAATATGGTGAGGAAGCATATTGAAAGGAAATAATCATTTATCTGAAGCAAATTGTATGTGTGAGTGAATGCAAGCTAACCAGCTTTGAAATCAAAAATCCAAATACTTCTAACAAGGGATAGAGAAAAAGAAAACAGTTGTATATACTGTGAACAAAAAATAGTAAATTAAAAAGTCTGATTTGAATTTCGGGCGAAAATCCATTCGTCGGAATATTTCTCTTTTAGGTTGGTATGACTGTCAGTGACAGACGGCAATCAACATCAATTGATGATCAGCATGTCAATAAAATAAAATAATTGGTGCTTGAGAATCGACGATTAACAGACAGAAATTTTACTAGCATCGTTAACAATTCGGAAGGATCGGTCAAAAACATTATGAAAGATCATTTGGGTCTAAGAAAAATGAAAGCACGAAAAACATTAAGCATTAACGTCTGTGCTTTCCGACTACAAGGAAGTCACGAAACGTGCTACTGGCGATGAGTCTTGACTCTATGACCTGAAAACAGACGATCAATCAGCCGAATATCGTGGTAAAGGTGAACCGAAGCGGAAAAACCCATTTAAAAGCAAGTCAAAATTTAAGGTTTTGTTGACATTTTTTCGATTAACGAGGTGTGGTGCACTCCGAATTCCTTTCGACCAGCCAAACTGTCAACAAGAAATACTATTTTAGTGTCATACGTCATTTGTGCTAAGGTATTCGTAAAAATATGCTGGAATTATGAGCCGAAAACGCTTAGTTTTTGCACCACGATAATGCACCGTCGCATACTGCATTGATTTTTCGTGAGTTTTCGGAAAAATTTTCAACCAATATCGTGTCGCAACCACCGTATTCGACTGGCTTAGCTTTAGATTGGAAAATACGTTGGCGCGCGTGATTGGGGTCAAAGGAGATTTCTTTCAGAGGGAGTTTTCAAATTATGAACGAAGTCTTATAATTTTTTGCTCATAGTAGAGAGAGTAAAAGAGATGTAATTGAGAGAAAATTCACTTATTTTGGTGACTTAGATTAGAACTAACATATACCATAAAGACGGATGGATTAATAATCAGCAAAATCTTATAAAATAAATCAAATTTTTAAAATTTTCTGAGTGAACTAAGAAAAACGCTTTTAAGGGTGATTGTGAGCTTTAGTTTAGTTTCAGAAAATCTCGCTTTAATTATTATATTATTACTAGAAATTAAGAATATCAGGGCATATAGATCCTCTTACTAGTTACTAATATGAAGATATGGATTCTAATTTAATTTTTGCTGTTAATACTGTTTTATAAATTGTTTAATGAATAGTCTTGGCAAGAAAGCTGTAGCAATAGCTCCCGCCATGTGTAAAGCTGAGTCTATTTTTGGTTTATTTCTCATATTGTTGAACTATGCCGCAAAATCCGTAGAATTTCGTAAACAATTGCTCCTTGAGCTTAGAATGACCAGTGCAAAAGGCAATAGTGAGCTTGTCCCTTCGGAGGTTGATTACATATTTTAACCTTTTAAGGTTGTAACCACCCATTAGCAACTTGGCATGGCGCATGCTTTGAAGTTGTCGCCACTATACCTCCCTTTTCACTCCTTCATGCTTGCGGAGCAGGTCTTTTATGATATAGGGATCAACGGCAGTGAAATGTTCGGGTTCTACCATGCTGCTGCGGAGCGGGCGAGCTGATCAGCCAGTTAATTCCCGGCTATAAATGACTTTTTAACCGTTCTATACACTCCTGCACCAAAAGCGATTTGATCTGGTACGCAGAGATCGTTTTGAATATTGCTTGACTGTCGCTGAGTATAACAGTGAAACAAATTTTTGAGACCGACTCACTATAGCATATACCTGTCTTACAAGCATACCGATCAGAATTAAATCAAGTTTTTGTATCGAATCTTTTTGAGACCAAAATAGACTGCAGTGTATTTCTGAAATTTCAATCATCCAAATAGAATTGGTGGAATCGAAGTTAATATTTTTTCTTTTTTCTTATATATAGCGGCTATGGAAAATTATTCCAAGTAAAATTTTCTGATTTGCTATAAAGTGACTTAACATCTTCAGTGAAACCTTCTTTATAGACGTATTTTTTATCAGAATTTTTCTTCAATGTAAAATTGCATTAGTCATCGAATCAAAAGCGTTAGTCACCCTGAGAGGAGAGTCCTCACATAAAAATTTAATACCCCAACTTCAAAAAATACAAACACAACAAAGTTATTTCACAAGTATTACCTAAGCTGAGTCGAAATGCGAGATTAGTGCCACAGTTTAGGCGCCTTAAATGAATTAACTCGCAAAGAAAGCTAAAATAATATGCTTTTCCATTATGAAATACTAACACACACATGCACACACAGTTACAGCCAATGAAAGCGAATTTCCTGGCATAAGCTGACATCAATTGCGTAATTCTCACCCATAACCTCAAATTCGCGCCATTTTTGGCTTGCAATTTGACAGCTGAACAAATGGCATACATGTGTATATGTATGTGTATATGCACATACTCGGATACATTTTATGTTTTATAGCATTCCTTATGCGCAGTGAAAATAACTGTCATCTGTACATGGACTAGCGGTAACACACACACACACACACCTAACTTCAAATGTTACCTAATCAAGTTAATTTAGGAAAATATGTGTGTGTGTGAGTGTGTGTACGATTCGCGGGCGTCAGAGGGCAAGCTTATGTGTTAGCTATACTTCTTTTCTCTTATTGTTGCTGTTGTTGTTTGTGACATGCGGAAATTGTCGTCATGCGAATAATGCGCACTTTGACTCTTGAGTGCATTGTGGTTGACATTTAGTGTTGCTGTAGACAATTATTTATACTTTTTGTTGTTGCTTTTTCTTTACATCACCAAAACGTGGCAGAAACTATGTAATTCTGGAGATTACAAGAAAGGTAAAAAAATATAAATTACTACAAGAAACGAATACATATGCATAAACCGTTATGTGCGCACCTACACGAACATATGCTCACGTGCATTAATGATATTTAATCCCACGACATTAATCAATTTTCAAAGCACATTTTGAGAATTCTCCATTTTCAATAAAAATTCCAATTTTTCTTTTGCAATTTCGAGCTTTCGATTTTCATGGCGGCTAATTCGATTTGTGCGCTGCTGCGCGCTGTCTTAATATCCGTTACTTCTTTGCAATCACTTTATTTTTTTCGAAATTCGCTATGTTGTGGCTTAGGCTTGCAAGCCAAGCGTTTGCTGCTTTGCGCGCACGTAAATTCATTACAACCCGCATGTTGCTAAAATTGCAAATGAATGGATTAGCGTTGGCTTCTTGTTGTTGTTGCTATGGTTCATGTAAATTTCCACACTATTTGCCACACCGTGTGTGTTGTTGGTTGCGTTGGATTATGTAAAACATTCATCAATGCATTAATCGCATGCGAGCGCAGCTTGAGAATGATTTGCCAAGCAAAAATATTTCCGAATCAAAAGACTTCAGGCACGAACCCGTTTTTGGTTATTTGGTTGTTTGATTTTTTGAGTGCTACTTGCCGATTAGGTTGGTTTTTGTTTTCATATATTAAAGTTATGGTAGAAAATTTTGGTTTAGTGGTAATATAATTGCATAATCTATTCAGAAATTGATTTCGCAATGAAGCTTTTGCTAAAATTATTTGAGATATACTAAATGTTGATTCAATTTGGTTTGTTTGGCTAAATATGATTATGGCTGTTTTATTTTCCAACAATTCATGACTTTTAGAATTTTTTTTCATAATTTTTATATTTTATAAGAACTATTAGTTTTAGCTTCCAGGCTTTACACAAAAGTGAAGTAAAGTAAATCTAAAATCAAAAATTTATATATTTTTTAATCGTGGAAAATTTCTATTTCCACAAAGCCCAATACTATACAGTATCAGTGAATATTTCATAAAGTAGCATTACCTCATCGAAGATGATCTGCTTTGAAGAATACAGTCATCCATTTCAGACCAGGCAACTAAATATCGGTATTTCAAATATAAACATAAAGATAAAAAACTATTTAAAATGGCATAAAATCTCTTTTTAGTTCTTAATAAAATTTTATTTCCAGTAAACATTTTTTAAAATTAATTTTAAGAGAAATTTTTTTAATATGTGGCATGATAAAAGCGTTTCCCATTCACAGTAACATGCCGTCCTTGATCATCACGGAAGAAGAACGGCACAATGACGCCGTCGGCCCAAAAACCGCAGCAATATGTAATTTTTTCGAGGTGTAATTGAGACTCTTGGAGTACATGTGAATTTCTGTCGGACCAATAACACATATTTTGCTTATTGACGAAGCAATTCAGCTAGAATTGAGCCTCATCGCTGAAGATGATTTTTCGATGACAATCAGGATCATTTTCAAGTTATTGCTCAACCCATATCAGGAGCATAAGTACGACTATTCTGGTGGTCAAGAAGCTGCTGTTCTTGCGTCAAATTGATCTTGTAAGGATGTGGGCAAAAATCGCCACAATGTCGTCACAGAAATGACCAACGCTTGAGAACGACGTGTGAAAGACTGATTTGGATCATCCTCAATTGATGCGATAGCGACAGCAATATTCTTGATACTACGGACACTTTTTTATCTCACTGACATGTAAACATTTTGTACTGTGCTTATGGATTCAAATTTTTCTAATAGACGCTCAAGACGATTATGAGGACCACAAATTGGACGTAGCGCTCTAAAAGTTGAGGCCATTGACTCCGAATTTCGGTAGGTAAATTTGAATAATTACGGCTGGTCGTTAGATCGTATATCTTTCTGCGATGACATGGCAAACCTTACTGAAGAGAAGTGTCAAAAAAGCGGGAAAAAATATGTCATCGCTTGTTGTCCCTATCAGTGTACTTTTGTAGCGTCCCTGAAAAACCCTTTAAATGTCAAATGTCCAAAAATTGTTTAAATCCAACAAAAACTCTTCAAGTCCCCGGAGCCTAAACGTTTGGACCCCAGTATCTATAGCTGACTTTTGACCGAAAATATCGATCAATGTGTGGGATATGCAATTGAAATTTAGACAGAATCCTATACCTGACTATGTATCAATATGGATTGAATTGGGTCAATTCTTCCCTGAGGTAGTAGTATACCTAATTATATAAATGTTTCTGAACTTCCGGGTAACTTTATACCGCATATATCGGCTAATATGTGGGTTATGTCAATGAAAGTTACAGATCGTGTTTTACTCATAACAGTATATCTTTGTAAATTTGTAGATATTTATATATATATTATTCCGAAAAAAAAAATAAAATAATAATATAAAAGCTAGAGAGAGCTGACTTCACTATTCGAAGAAATATCTCAGTAAACCATATTTATATTGAATAATAGCATTATTCATATATATTTAAAGGATGCCATATCCTATATTACTATTGGAGTTCGAGGTGAGTATGATATTAGTTAGGAACAAAGCGAATATAAGAGAAAGGAAGAAAATAACAAAAACATAAAAATTAAATTCAATAAATAAGAATAATGTTTTTTTAAAGATTCAAAATTTTTGAGAAAGTTTTTTGCAAAACCATGAAAAATAGAACCTTTATCTCTAAACCTTTTATGAGTGGGCCCTACAATATAAGTAGCTTTTAAGCTCGTTATTAAAAAAAGGAGGAAAAAAAAATATAACACATAAATCAATAAAAAATTTGCTCCTCGAACATCTTAACAGATAATTGCGTAGAAAACAATTATAAAATAAACTCAGCACTCATAATTTTTGGTTCACCTAATGGCACTGTCATTAGTAAAATTTCAATTATGTTCCATTTCATTAAGTTAAATCTCAATAGCGCCTTACAACAACACAATACTTGAGTAAACGTTCACATTTATGGCTAAATGTGTTGTTTAATTTACAAACAAAACTCATTTTGGCAAATAGTAATTTAGCTGCCAACAGAAGTAAAAAAAAATTCATAAGAACATATTTAAGTGTAAAAAGTTAAAATTTACAAAAGGCAAGCCAAAGAACAAATTCTATGAAAAATCACTTCACACTTATAATAAAAATATATGTGTATGTGTGTGTAATCATCATCTGCGCGTGCATTTCACACAATTGAAAGCCATCCAACACGCATTTGTCAGCATTACCTTAATGATGCTGCCGCGCTCCATTGTGGCTGTCACTATATGTGGCTCTGCAGATTGGACAGGCCGCTTCATTATGGACCTAGCAATCATTTGCGCTTTTGAAAGCTCTAATAAATGAGCTTGTGGCGTATAGACAGGTGGCGGATGTGGCATTTATTGATTTATAGTCATATATACTTATATGTATGTATATATGTTTATTTATTTATATAAACGCGTGAGGTGTTCTCATGTTTGCATTGTATTGTTTTAATTTTTGAAATCTTTTATCGCATTTAATGCCTTTTCTGTAAGACATGTATTTGTCGTGTGTGTATTGCTTTCTTTGTTCACTGCCACACAAGTTTGTGTCTTAAGTCTTTAGAATTTTGCGCTTGACTTGTTTAATGGACACGCGAAACGTGTTGTGTGTTGGTGTTATTGTAATAAGAATTGTTTATTAAATGTTTTTAATATAATTTCATAACGGTTTAAGAACTGGTGAATCAGGTTTTTTGATTTCTTTCTATATAGATAGCAACCATTGACGGCGGATGGAGCATTAAACATGTTAAGTAGGCAGTTGAGTGTAGAGCTTGAGTGCCCGTTTTTACCATGGCTGCCATTCCGGTTATAATATTAAGTCAAATTTCGCATTAGTTGCAAAATGTTTCAATTAGATGAGCATCAATTTATGCGTTTGCTGCAAAAAAATTCTTAGTTTTTATGTCAAAAGGAGGTGACTTCGGTTGGCTACAAATTTCTCTAAATTAGACTGTCACAGATTTTTAATTATTTGAAATACAAAAATACAAATTTTAAGGCGATAAATGTTCGTCATACTGCTCTTGTTGCATACAAAAAAAAATTATAAACGGAACAAAAAATAATATTTTTATCCAAATCAATGAAGATTGACACTTATTTTATGATTTTGGGCTTAAAATTTTTTTTTTTAATTATTCAATGTTCATTAACACTGACGTAGTCACTAGATTCAAAAGTTATTGTTAGTCAAAATCTAGTTGTCCACTGCTCAAGAAAATAAATGGAAATGAAATTTAACGCATTTCGAGCGAAAATTTGAAGTTTTTGTTAAGTTTTAAAAACATTTATAAATAATGCAATGCTTAAATAATCGCATAAAATGCAAAACCACGTATCTTAAAAAGCACCGAAGTTGAGTTTTTTATTGTTTATAATTCACTGTATCATATTATATATGTATTGATGTAAAATTTTGAGCTTCCGCTACCATATACATATAAAAAATTTATAACCAATATATAACCAATTTATAAGCAATTTGTAACCTTTATCTCTAAACCTTTTATGAGTGGGCCCTACAATATACGTAGCTTTTAAACTCGTTATTAAAAAAAAGGAGGAAAAAAATATAACACACAAATCAATAAAAAATTTACTCCTCGAACATCTTAACAAATAATTGCGTAGAAAAATTTTGTAGGCGAAACTCAAGTTAAGCTTCAATATGAGTTTCTATTAAATCGTTTTTCCTTCGCCTTTAAACGTATGAAAACTGATCTTACGTTATTTTGCATTTTAGGTGACGAAATACACCGCTGTCAACATTCTCCAAAATGTTATATAATATGTGATGCCATAACAATTTTTTGTTTTTTTTTTTGACATTTTGAATAGAATAATGAAATGCAGTTATATATTTTTTAAATTTGACAAAATATTAAAAAAAAACAAAAGTAAAAAAAAGCTTAAAATATTTCATACTAAATATATTAAAAATAACTGTATTTAAATTGCCGTGAATCATTACTCTGAGAGTAAATTGACTGAAAATATATTCTAAGCTAAAAAATTTCGATTTTTTTCTTAATTTTGGTTGAATATTCAATAATAATTGCAGAATCATAAGACTCTCATTACGCAAATAATAAAATTACTACATAAATTCCAAATTAAATTTTTTATTCACTGTAATAAAATTTATAAATTCTTGGCTTTGTTAAATATATATAATAATAAACCAAAATAAATTTTAAAACTTATTCAATTGGCAATTTTTAATTTTGAAATATACAACTAACTCTAGCATTTATTGATATCAATAAATATTTTGCTAATAACACAATTAACAATAATTGGCTTTGTAAGCGGTTTAAGAAACATATATTAACGCCATAAATACATTTTAACTGCAAAATAATTGCTTTGCGTACAAGTCAGCCCAATCGGTTCTTTAATTAACACCCCACGAATGGCACAAGTGTTAACTATGGACACCCACGACTTGCTTGTTGGCTGAATTGCAACATAAAAGCAACAAAGAAAAACAGATTTTTTATATGTTTTATTCTTTAGTTTTCCTACTTCATGCGCACGACGCGTTTGCGTTTCTAATTAACACGCAAAATCCGCCTATATAAAAGCAACAACGCGCAAACGCCGTTAACACGCCAACGCACGCATTACAGCATTAATAAATACACAGTTACGCGCGCAAAAATTTTCGCAAATCACAAATATTAAATGGCAGCAGGAAAAATGAAGAAAAAATAAATATTTTTAATATTTTTGAGCATAGCGAAAAATTGCGATTTCAATTTAGTAGGCAGGCAGGCGGCTGCTAAATATTTTTGCCAGATAAATTTGCATTTTTCAGCAGGTGTTGCGGAAAATTATTCATATGGTATGCCACATGTGGCAAGCACACGAAAATATTTACCGCCTATTCGCATGCCATTTAAGGCAGATTTCTTAATTTCGCGTTGGAGATATGAGTACAATGCGCGTGAACACACACACATTTATACATATGCATATATAGTATATTCATATTTTTTTTTTTATAAAAACTGGTCGTCCCACTATCTCGGAAGTGGGTGTGCATAAATAACGCCAGATGCGTTTGCCGATAGTGACTTTGTTGCGGCTGTTGTTTGTTGTTGCATTTTATCGCTGCTTGATTTTACGACAGCGATTGCATGCTGCGGCAACACTTTGTGGCGATTTCGCAATTAAAATTCTTTGTAAATATTTTTTGTTGTTGCTGTAAATTTTCTGGTAAAACAGGTTAAGTAACTGCGATTTTGTGCTCTTTTCTGCATTAATAAAAATAATTTCGTAATAGGTTTTTGTAATGCCATGAAAAGCATATCTGCATTATCGCAGCGAGAAGTGCATGAGTTTGCTGCTTGGAGTATGTATACAGCCATACATACACATACACACATGCATAGATAAATATGTAAATGTGTTTGCTACACAGCAGTAGTCTTCGAAATCAATTAGCTTGAGTTGGTAGATAATAAAATATAACAATTAATAATATTCCCTCCACATATACACATATATCTATTATATAAACAAACATATGTACATACAGATATTCTTAGCAAATTGAAAAAGAGCTCACTAGATTAATAGGTTATGAGCACCATATTTAGACTAAGAATATAATAAATTACGGACGGCCTTAATTTTGCTTTAGATATTTATAAGCAAAATTTAATGATTAACATTAAAAAGTTAAAATTGTACTTTTTTTTAAGATTTTTTTTAGAATTACTTTTTATTATTATATTTTTTTCTATTATTAGAAGATAATCTTCAAAAAATATGTTTTTAGCTTCTTAATCTTTACCACTAAATTTAACAGCGTTTGGTTTTCTAACTATGGCCAGCCTTCAGTTAATTTCAGCTAAGGTACTATATTGTGTTGTGTTCTTTGGCAATTTATTATGTTGATGGTCTTTCATGAGTTCAGTAAATGATGTAATGATGACTACAAATAAATATTAAGACTTTTCAGAAAATCTCACCGAAGTCTGTTCATACGAAATAGAAATTAACGAAGCTAATATTTCAACTTCATAAAATTAATGTGTTTCATACTGTGTGCAACGGGTGGTATGAGTAACTTTTGAATGTACGAGGTGCTTTCCAAAGTAAACAGGACTCAGAATTTTAAAATAATATACTTTAGTGAATGTTTGCTATTTTTTAGTAAATTTTGTATGCAAAAATTTCCGACAACTACGTGTGCTCCGGAGCTGAGCATAATTTTGCATCTTTGTTTCTTTGGAAGTCGATTTTGGGATAAAAAATTTTATTAGTATTAAAAAATTGGATTTATAATTTAATGTGAATATCATTACACGTATTTTTGAATTATTATACAATATTTTTCGACCAATAGTGTATTATTCCTCGTTTTGACATTTTCATTTAGTATTTTACTCCCACAACACATTATATTGGTTCTCATACACCCTTCATCATGTGTATTAGCTAAACTACCAGTAAAATTGAGCTTTTATATAAAAGATGAAACGTTTTCAAGTAATAACCTGCTATCAAGTAATAGTTAGAGCTTCGCGCTACAACCATGTCCGATACAACTGCGATTGCATTTTCCGACCAACAAAAATATATATATTTTCCAATAAGCGATCATCATTCGGAAGGCTATTACAAAGATTTTAGTTTATTTCTACTACGAAAAGCTTAAAATTTGCTGAACCTTGAAATATCTCGAAATTCATTCTATACTTTAGCAAGTATATAGGCGAAAAAATACTAATAGTATTTTTTCATCGACATTTCCTCAGTGCGTTGTGATCGAACATTTAGATAGCGCCGCTGGTTGCTCTAAGAAATAGAACTAATAACAAATAAAGAGATGTAAGAAAAATTGGGAATGAACAAAATTTTCAAAAGATATTTCATTACATATAATCTAAGATCAGTCCCATAATATGCAGAAAAAAAAATTAGATAAGAGATAAACAAAAATAAACACTACTACACTACAAATAGGCGCGATGGTTGTGCACATTCTATAATGATCAACATAGACAAAAAGTGTGAAGTAATGTAAAACAAATACTCAGCTTTACCATATTCAGTTAATGATATGGTTTTTTACCAAAATAAGTGACACACGCGACAACAAAACACAATTGCAGAAATTTGAAAAATTTCTTCAACTTCAATGTTAGATCACTAAAAAAGTGACAAAAATTGAAGTTTATTGCAACTCACCTAAAAACACTTCGCAAATGCCGTAACTTGTTTGGCTACATTTCGTACTGCCCCAATTTGAGGCAAAAGATTTCAATATGAAAATCGCAAAATAATGATTAAGCTCCAATAAAGCAAAGAAATCATACATTAGACTAAAAACATTACAGGAAAAGCACCGTAGACGCTTGAAACGTAGTATAAAGACAACACAAGAATCAATTGCAGCGAAATAATCTTGCCAAAACCCAACGAAGTATTCACGCGCAACGGCAGCAATAATAAAAAATGGTTGTTGTTGCTGTTATTGGCAATACCGACAAGAAGAAAAATCTGATCAATAAATTTATGAGCAAAAATAAAAAAAAAAGTTGAAGAAAATCACAAAATATTGCGCAGTTCGCTCGCAAAAGGGACCATTCCACGGCTGACAGGCGGTCGAGGTGGCAAACGAGACCCAACGGAAAGCAGATTATGAAAATCCGCCAAGAATTTTCTTGTTTTTCGCTCATATTTTGTACGTGTGGCATGTTGCGCAAAAATATGCGCCATGCCACACAAAGTAGGAGTACCTGCTGCAATGCGCGAGCAAATTTTTTGTGTGTGTGCGGTGCACGTACACGGTGTTATGATTGCAACATGACCCACAGAAAAACCTGATGAGTGCCGCAATGTGGGATAGAAGGTGGTGGCATTGCGCTGTTGCAAGCGTCTTTCTATATGTATGCAAACGCTGGCTGGCTGTTGCTCGGTGTTTGGTGCTTGGCGCTGTTGTGATGGTGATGGCGATGACGCTGCTGTTGATTAGCGTGAACTACTCAAGTAGCCGTGCAACCTAGCCATACAGCAGCGCTGGAAACAAAAGTGCCAGCTCGGCAAATGGTGTTGCACACCCGCTGGCTAAGCGTTGCGCGACGAAGCGTCAAAGTGGACACTATCGACACGCTGTGTGTCTTGTTGTTGGCGTCGCGGCGTTCAAGCTGCTCGAGGCGAAGATATTGGATCGCTGCCGCGCTGACTGCCAGGTTGGACGCTTTGCCGCGCGAATGCTGTTGGCGCGTCGTTTGGCAAGTTGCAACTTGCAAATTGGCGTGTGGCAGGCAGTGAACTATTTCACTACTTATTCTTTGGTTTTTTTTTATTTAATTTTTGGTCTGCCGGTACTTGACAGAGTTTTACTTATTTAAGTTTAATGAAGTCGCAAAGCGTTTCGGAGCAGATCGTATCAGCTTGCCACTTGCTACTGGCGCTTTTGCGAATTGTGAAATGTTTATGCAACAATTTTGCAGATTATTATGTAAGTGCTACTCATGTGCCGCGGCGTTGCATTAAACGAACGCATGTGTGGTCCATTAGTACACGAAAAGGTGATTCAAAAATGTAAGCATGAAAATTGTTCGCAGCAAAATAACATAAAACAGAAATCAGCTTACAATTTGAACGGTGAAAATATGCAAGCGACCAACAATCAGACATTTTGACAAAGCTACGAGGACCACCGCGCTCCATAAGCAACAACGACAATAATTTCGTGCCAAAAATTTACAAAAAACGGCTGTGAATTTTGTTTGCCCTTCGCAAATGTTGCAGCACAGCTAAGGCAGCTAAGCAGCAGTTGGCTGTGGGCAGCAACAAGTAGTCTCAACAACCTGACTTCATGCCACAAAAATGCCATTGCACTTCAAGCATGCAAACAACAAAGTTTATAAACAAATAAAGAATTATGAAACAAAAAATCAATAATATTGTTGTAGTACAATACATGTCCGCCTCTTTTGTTAAGCGTTTTTCATTGTCTTACAGTTTGTTGTTGCTTTAGTTATCCCTCGCATTGTTTAGTACTCTGCTGGATTAACTATAAAAGGAAATACATACCTACAACTTCAAAAATGTAGCAACAAAAAATCGCACTCGTAACAACAACTTCAGCTTCAGCGGCAGCAAGAGAAGTAGCAGCACGTGAATCAAATCAGAAATTGTTGAACATGAAAATTGGAGTCACAGGTCAGAGCGGACACAATGGCTGGTACACCTGGTAGGCATGACAAACATATCGAAGCGACGACGAGTATGTGGAAAAATAAAACCACAAAAATGCTGTATTTGGAATATTTTGTCAAGAAAATACAAACAAATACACTGTGCCTAATATCAAAATAACGGGTGGCGCAAAAGTCAGAAGATGATCAGAAGATGTTATAAATTTTGCAATTGGCCTCTAATGTCAGTTCTGTAGTAAACACATGCGAAATACACGTAAATAAACAATTGTACGCTACACTGCGTGCCACAACCGATATGCTGAAGAATGCATTTCACGGGCGCCTAATCTCCCGTTTCGGCGATATGTACTGGTCAGCAAGATCGCCTGATTTGACCGCTCCAGACTTCTTTTTATAGGGCTTTTTGAAGCCTCAGACTTTTGCAGCTCTTAAAGACAATATCCGTCCAGAATGTGAGTACCTATCCCCGGAAGTTCTGGCCAAAGTGATGGAAAATGCCATAAAAAAGGCTCAAATGGCAATCAACGGTGGCGGCGGCCATTTACCTGATATCATATTCTCGGCTTGATGTGAAAAAATTTAAAAGACCAAATAAAAATAATCCACAAGCAGAATCAAAGTTTTTAATTTTTTAAAAAAGTTTTTCATTTTCCAAAAAACATCGGAAGGTAATTTTTGCGCCATCTGTTATATTTATGCATACCTTTTTAATATTTTAATATCCAATAGGAGGTGCACACAAGAGTCTAAGATGATAGCAGAGAACGTATAAATAATAATAAATTTACGTTCTCTGGTGATAGTTTCAATATCGTTCTAAATATTGATAGAATTTGGTTTAGGATTCGTATAAGAAAAAAATGTGCATACCTTTAGGCAGAGTTTCGACATTTTAGTTAGGACACACACCTAATACTGAGAAAGTAAGATTATCGAATATAAGGTTTTAGTAGAAATTCAAGGGTAACGAAATAGTAGGGTGAATAAGCACGAAACTACTTTCCTCTATACTCAATACGACCTTTATGGGTTTACATTTTTTCTTTAATTATATTAATACATCTTGTCATGTATACCCGCAATTTATTTTTCTATAAAACTAAATGAAAAGCAAATGAGAATATTGAATGTTGATCGAACTGAATATTGAATAGAACAAAACTTCGCCTCAATTCGCTTACTCCTTTACTTAGGTTAGGTTAGATGGCTGTTTATAGAGAGATCGAACGTGGACTGCTTTGTGTAGTCCTTTGTGAAGCCGTAGAAGAAAAGAACTCCTGTGGTCGAACTTATAAATCAGGAAAACACTTAGTGGCCAAAACAAATCTGCACAGGTGTCTAATTTCCACACCCGAAAGTTCGGTGGCAGATCGGAGACAGTCAATAATGAAGTGCTGAGTTGTTTCCTACTCCTCTTCTTCCAAACAGCTTCTGTAGATGGCGCCTGGCCAAGCTTCTGCGAAGCCCAGTTATCTAATAGTAGAATAAAAGAGGATACGAGAGCACCAAGCCGCCCCCAATCCTTCGATGGCGGTTCTAGAGAGTCTTTCCTTGCTAACTCATCAGCTTTACAATTTTGTGCGATTATGCTGTGGTCTGTGCGCGCTGAAAATGAGTTCACGGCTAGTATCGCTGCTCTGCTATCTGAGTGGATGGTCACTTCTTTGAAGGAGAACCTTCAGCAACCTTCCCCAATGCTTTGATCCATCAGTAAAGAAGCCCACGGCCCCTTTCCTCCATCAAAAAGGAGAATCCAGAGTTCGGTTTGGCGACTCCATGAACCAAGTGATCCAGTATGAAGCCAAAGTGTGTGACGATATCCGAGTGGTCTGATTCGTGTTCTTTTAAGCCGAGAGAGTCTGATAGCGAATTTCGCAGCCGCACACCCTCCGACTATGTCTACGGACAGTATGTGCAAGATGGTGTTAAGCGCCATTGTTTGAGTGGGCCTTAGTGCACCACACATGCTGATGAGCGCCACCCGTTGAACGCTTTCAAGTTTCTTTGCAAGTGTGGTTTTTTCCAGAGCTCTCTACTATATACTATACATATAATAACATAACATTATAAGCTTGATTATGGTGTCGTATAGCCACCATACGACCACTTTTTAATTCCAATATAAATATTTAAACATATAAAAATCATTCGAAAATTCCCATCTCTCTTTTTTCTTATAGACTTACTCCCCTTGAATATGTGAAAACATTACAAATATTCTTATGAAACCACTGTGCAACGAATTGTACACACAATCGATAGTGTTTGTACGTGTATACGCCGAGTATCGATTGAATATTAAATCAAACTCGTTTTAGAATTAGCAGCACTTGTAAATTAAGACCACAATCTATCATACAAGAAAATATAAGATACAGTTAGCGCGAATAAAGTTGCCTATTACTCATCACAGCGGCACAAACTTATGAGCAACGGCACAAAATTGTTCAAACAACACAACTGTAAAAATATAAATACACACATATGCCCACATCGATATCCAATAGTCAATATTTATAGATGGAAAAACCGAAAAGCCATGCAAGCATACATTTATTGACAAATTGACAGCCTGAGAGATTGGTTTATCGGAAATTTGGCACGCTACAGCCCACTTGGCCCGAGCGCTGAAGTGCGATGCAAAACCCACACATGAAATTTGACATTTTCCTTTGTGTCGCGCCGTAGTTGTTGTGTATTTTACTGGCGTTAAAGATAGAAAATACGCAGCTTTCTGTGCCCCTCCTACCCAAAATTTGGCATTTACATGGACATGCTGTAATGCACGTTGATGTTGGAGTTCATGACATGCCCACAGCATCACATTATCAACATCAGCAGCAAAACAAAATACAAAGAAAAATATAGTGGCAACACAATCATTAACGGCAACACCAAGCAGCCAACACGCTTGAGCACTCGCTGAGTTGTTCAATTTCTCAGGCCTTTCACGGCGCCTGCGATTTTGACGCTTGACGTTCTACGCTCGATGCTTTGGTAAATAATGGCAAATGGTTTTCAAATGGCTCTCAATTATGCCGTCATTAAAACAAATAATGATAGTCACTCGGCAGCGTCAGTTCGAACGGATAATGGGCTAATGCAGGGTTGTCAATGTGTGTACATGTGTTTTGCATGTCGTTGCTCTTTTGTTTTAGTATTTTTGTTGGTTTGTCGCTTCGCGTATTTGGTAGTTCAATTACCTTTTATGCCGCTGGGCCAACACGCATTTGCACTAATGAAGCGTAATTTGTTTGCATTTTTCGAGGCAAGCAAAAGTCGTAACCATATTTTCATACATATGTATGTATTGAAATGAGTTGAAGTACAATAATTGAGTCTTCTTCGAGAAAAGTTAATTTGAGCATAAATTTTAAGCGTGTATAATTTTTTTGGGGGCTTGTAATCACATTGACGACATTACGAGTTTTTGAGAGAAAGGTTCTGTGGAAGATATATGTTCTTTTGCGAAATGCAATGACGAATATCGCAGTCGATGATCCAATGAACTATACGAGATATACAACGATATTGACATAGTTCAGCGAATGGAGAGACAGCAGCTACGCTGGCTAGGTCATGCCATCCGGATAAATGAAAACACTCCAAATCTGAGAGTATTCGATGCAGTACCCGCCAGGGGAAGCAGAGGAAAGACAAGAGCTTGGAAATTTCAATTGGCCGCAAACAACGAAAAGGAAAAACGACGAGCGGGTTCTAACGGCGTAAGGAGTGTCTACTGCAAGATTTAGAGTGATCAAAAGCATTTGAACTCGCATCGAGAAATCAATCCTCGAAAAGTGTTTTGCTAAGTTCGAACGAGATGAAATGAGTACCGAGGACGATGCAGTGGACGCCCTAAAGAGACTGTTACAGACGAAAACACCCAAAAAGTTTCCTAATATTGGATATATTGTGAACGAATGTTTTGGGTCTTTTACATGTGCAAAATGTGTCACAATGCAACAAAAACAAAAACGAATTGAGGATACTGAGGCGTGCTCAAAGCTCTTTAATCGTAACAAAACCGAATTTTCGCGTCGATATGTAACAATGGATGAGACATGGCTCCTTTTGAAAAAGAAGAAAGCGCTAATTCATCAAGACAACGCACAAATCAATGAATACAATGTCAAACTTTCATGAATTGGGTTTCGAATAGTTTCCCCATTCACAGAGTTCTGCAGATCTGGCCCCCAGTGACTATTTGCTGTTCTCATTCACCAGTTTCCACCTGAAGCATTCACTTCCTGCTCTTCTTGCTAGCACTCTAAGCATTTTTCACCTCTTTCTATTTTCGCTGCATTTCATACATTGCACACGGAGACATCCACTCTGCGCGCTTGCAGCAGAAATTCACAAATCGCTGACTGTTGGAATGTTTGCGCTTCATTGCCAGGCGTTGCAGCACATTGTATGTGACACCATGTCGCTGCTGAGGTTTTTGTAATTCGATAGAAACAGCTTAGACTGTCAAGTCAGTAGTGAGCCAATGAACCAAACACGCCATTTCACAAAATCACTCAAAAGTACATTGAAGAGTGCAGTGAAATCTCTTTGCGCAGATACTTGTAATTTTACAAGCCCTTTTTATGCCTCTACAGTATATAAGATCGCATTACTGTAAGGATGTCTTAATCATGTAGAATGCAAACTGTTTCTTTTATGCAGAATAATCAGCATTGATCATAATTTATCTTATAAGTATATCTGAAATACTAATTACAACCCCTAATTGTATGCTTTACATTTATGTTTTTCTAAGTAACGAAAAATGTTGCCTACATTTAGGAAGACACATATATATTTGATAAGGGAACAATATCGCGGTATAAAAAACCTCCTTCACACCAAAAGGAAATTAGCAAATTATATCACAAATTTTTGTCAACTTTAAGGAAATCTCAACATACTTATTTGAGAGGTTTCGTAATTCCTTCAACTGTACCAAGCACTGCTAATCATGCAAAATGCCAAATATTCAGAAGTTTATCATTGGAAATAAGAGCAACTTTTTATATATTGAATAAATCTTTTAAATTAAATAATTTTCTTCTTTAACACTTGGTGTTTAATAATTTTATTAAGCACAAGACTGCCTTGCACTAAACGATATTCTGCTGAAATTCTCCGCCTATAAACAAACGCGACATGCAGGCATTCGGTAGTCATTAGAACCGTCTAATGATATCCATACTTAAGTGGCAAATATTGACAAAAATGGAAAACTAATCTGCCAATATCGCCTACTAAGACTACTTATGAGGTATTATATAATAATATAGCCGGTATTATATAGCATAACTTAAGTGAGAAGTTGGAGTATGTGACAGCAAGGCGTTAGCGGCGATGGCAACGCCGCATTTTATGATGTCGTAGGAATTTGAATGACAGCAACGAAAGGAATGTTATTCAATTTATTATTTTTCTCCTTTCATACCAGTGACTGCAGAGGCTATTACGAGTGGATGAGCGTAATACCATTCCACTTGAAAAATCTCGAAGAGTCATGTGACAGTCGATGCTCATAGCTACTGGTAACGAAAATCATTCGTGCGCTGCAGCTGGTTAAGTGTCAAGTGCAGCTTGCTTCGAATGGCAGAGCTATGCGGCACGTTCAGTGGAAAAGGCGCGAGTCTATTAAAATCCAATTAAAATGGTGCGAGGTGCCGTTAAGAATAAACGGTTGGTTAGACGAATGGTGGTGTGATGTAAATACAATATATGACGTATATACATGCTATTTACAAATTTATATAGGTGGACATAAAAATCTGTTTAGAATAATCACGTGTCTGTGTGAGAATCAATTGCATTGTGGGCCGACGGTCACAACCCACTTCCGCGAACAGACTGCCAACTAGCAAACGAGTGGGTTTATTTATCTCTTTTATACGTTCACAAGTATATACATATATTTGACACTATATTATACTATGGTGTAACAGCTGAATAACTGTATGTTTGGCAAACTAGTGCTCGGTTTGCTGAGTTTAATGGTTGGTTATTAATTATTATTTTTATTTAATTCTTAAATTATATTATACCCATTGCTTGCACAAGTGCTGAGTTATGACTTTGTGAATATAACAGTAGTTTGTGGTGGCCCACGGAAGGTAAGTTGTTTTGACTATGAATAAATAAAATCAAATAACGAAAAGGAAAAAACGACGAGCGGGTTCTAACGGCGTAAGGAGTGTCTACTGCAAGATTTAGAGTGATCAAAAGCATTTGAACTCGCATCGAGAAATCAATCTTCGAAAAGTGCTTTGCCAAGTTCGAACGAGGTGAAATGCGTACCGAGGACAATGAAGGCAGTGGACGCCCTAAAGAGACTGTAACAGACGAAAGCATCAAAAAAGTTCCCTAATATTGTATATATTGGAAGTTTCCTCAATGAAGTAAAATGAAATATTTCAATTAAAACAAGAAAAATTAAAATTAAATTAAAAAAAAATAAGTTCAGATATCCCGTATTTATAAAAAAATATTTTTTCTGATTTCGATCGGACAACTCGTAGTGCAACTATGTGCCATAGTGGTCCGATATGAAAAATTTCTTCCAAGATTAAAGCGATGCCTTGTATAACATTTTACACCAAAACCAGCGAGGCAAAATCAATTTCAACAAAATTTTGTACATGATATCCTTAAATCACTTTTTGACCGAGCAAAAGCATCGGATTACAACTGGCTGCCTTCGCATATTACAACGTCTTAAAATATTTTACGTGATTCCACTTTACAATAACTAAATAAAGTTCAAGTGGCATGTCGTTCGAATCAGAAACCATTGTGCATAGTACTATTAAAGCATAACTTTCATCTAAAAGTGATTGGACGTTAACTTCCTTTACCGAATGTGAAGCTCTCAATGTCTATGACTGACCTTATACCTACGATATTTATCAATCTCAATAAAATTTGCAGGCCCATTTTTCTGCTGATATAGCTTTCAAAAATCAAAAAATTTTCATATTAATTCAAAGCTGCTTCTAACCCCTATATATCTAATATCAAAAATCTCGACCACTTGGTTGATTTTATAGCGTATTTATCGATCAAAATAAGCGATATTTCAAAGATAATTTTTATTGGAGCAAAATAGGCTTATTGATTAATGACCAGTTCTTTTAGATTATTTTATACAAAAGTGTTACAACTACCGTGCAACACAGGCATTGGGTATAAATTACCGCTCTTGCTTGCATATTCTATTTCCCCAAATATACTCGCCAACAAATTCCGAAGCAATTATTTTCCTGTGATTGCAAAACTTCTGACTGTCTATGAAATATTAGCTACTCAATACATACTTTGTTGAAAACTGGCATACAGGTTTGTTGTTTTTTATTACAAAAAAGAATAGCACACAAAGTTTACATTGAAAATCGGCAATTCGAGCAGCGATAAATTGCGCTTTTCGGGCGTATAAGCTCACATTAATTATAACAAATTATGTTATTGTCTGTGCGCGATCTTATTACTCTTAAGCGGCAGCACAAACATTTTTCATGTGGTTGCTTGCCACATTTTTGGCAACTCCGTGTGTGAATAATTGGAAAATTTGCATTTTTAGATTTAGAAACAAAATTAACAGAAATTATATGCCTTAAATGTGGAGCATAAAGATAGAAAATGCTTGTAGTCGCGTTGCCAGATTTGTAGATAGAAGCATATGCTAATTTGTGCGCAATTTTTTGGCAATCAAATGAGTGCGAGTACTTGGTGTGGTTGGCTGGCGAAACTTTGCGTGTATTGAAAACATTTTCTTTTTTTGCTTTATGGAGCAGAGAGGTCTTAATCGCAATCTAGATCTAATGTGTAGAAATATTGTTAAATTTTTCGCTTAAAGTTTTCGTGTTTTATTTCTACTATCATTACCAGTAGCCAATGCGTTTGCTCTGCTGTCAGTATTTACAGCATTATATGTATTGGGCTTGCGTACAAAAATTTTGACGAGATCGTTAAGCGGATTGCTGGACTCAATGGGCATAATAAAATAATGTCGAAAACTTATTCCGTTTACAAATTAAGCAAAAAATTTGGCAATTGGATTAGTGTTAATAATGCATGCCAACAATGGTAAAGAATTATAATGAAGCAAACATATATGCATACATATACACAGATACACATATATATTTACAATATATACTTATCACACATCAGCAGCGACTTCTGGCTTATTCTTTGCAGTTATTCAATTGTATCTTAGCATATTTACACAAAGCTTGTTGCTATCAGTCAATAAGTTATGTTAGCCATGCTCCGCGCGCTGTGAATTCCACTCGGTGGGTGTATAATAACCGCACAATACTTGAAAGCAACAATTGAGAAATACAAATACATTTTTCAAATAGCAGATAAGCGTTTGAGATTGGCTTTACTTGTCAGGTTTAAGCCAGATTTTCTGCAAATGCTAGTTCAATATGCCAAAAGAATATATTTGAACAAGTTTCTCGATCGCTCAATTGATATGGGGCTGCATGTGCGCATGTCTAATTGCGAAAATTTGCATGCATATCTAGTCTAACATGTGTATCTGGCATAATAGAAATATAAGATACATTTGAAAGCCAGTAATAAATTTAGCAATATATTCATTGAAGTTTTTTCCGCATTTCATAAATATTAGAAGCTGTAGTAAGTTTTTCTTAAGAGTATAATCAAGCTCTTATATAATAGGTCAATTGAAAAGTTCGTAAGTTAACGAAGAATATTTTTCAAATTTTATTTTATTATGTAATAGAGTTATCTTTAAGAGCTGTACTTTATAGCGGTCAAAAAATTTTCAATGCCATATATATGTTTTAAGCCTCAAAATAATCCACAAGTGCGATTAGCTCTTCACTGTTGCGAAATTTCTTGTCAGCAAGGCGGAAAAAGAAAGTTGCGCGTTGACTTTAGGTGTTTAACTCTAAAAATGTGTAGTTGCATATGAGCGGAGTAATGATATTCAAACAAAATCTTTTGCTTAAAAAGCTTCAGAATGCTTTTACAAGGTATCGCTAGGTATATGTCTACGTCTGCTATGTCAGTTGTGTGTCAACACCAATGTTATGCCGTCAGTATTTTACGAATTGCACTTGTCCTTACTGTTTACAAGTTTGTATCAATATTTGTGGCGAACGGTTTATTGGAAATAAATTTGCGTGTCAACTTACCGCTGCGACGATTGTTAGATAATAACGTTGCACCTTCTCGTAATCCAGCGTTTTGGCGACAGTCACCTGCGAATATAAATATGTAGATGTGTATTTGTTATTTTTTCATTAAAAGCGCATTATTTGGTTTAGATAATTTTTTTTTGATATGTATATTAAAGGCTGACGAATGAAAAATTCAATCTTTGCATTGGTGTATAACACATATTTACTCTATCTGTAACAAATATTTGTTTTTATATACATATCTCTATGTGCTTTTGGTATGCAATTTGATTGATTGCTTCGATTACTAACAATGAATGACAGTGGAAGGCCAACATATTATACATAAACATATGTATGTGAGTGCACATTTGCGCAGGCAACTATGGAATATGCAGCAGCTTAAGCAACAACAACATGCGCACATTGTCTATCTGAGTTGTAGATAAATTTGCCAATGACTGAGACCACCAATGCAACACGATTTTGAAAAGGTATGCACTATACATACATATGTATGTATGTATACAATTATTTGTATAGTTATATTTGCGATATATATAAACGTGTTGTTACATATTGTTATTTGTTGGTGTGTGCTTTTGCTTTTTATTCAAGAATTCATCGATACAAATGTGACAAGATTTATTACCTGCATTTACATAGCATTACCCTCCACAGTGCCGCATTTAGACTTATCTCAGATGGGTTTGGTTTTTAGTTGGAAATAATTTGTTGTTAATATGCTTTTATTGATCGCAAATATTCGAAATATTTTTATTTGCTTTATATTTTATTATCAGTGTATTCTTGTGATTTGATTTTGAAGTGTCAATTTTGATTCCAAGACAATATCTATTAATATGGAATTGATTGCGTTCAAAATTGATTTTTTGTATGTGGAATCAATAAATGAATTTACGTATAGCTAAGTTGTGAGCGAGTGCAGTTAATTCGGATTGAATTTTCTATTTTCTTATAAAACATTTTTTTCCGCGAGTTTTAATTGAATAATTTTAAAACTAAGCTAAAAAGTGTGCCTTGCAGAAATATTTTTTACTCTATGCAGGTTAATTTTAATCCAATCATTCTTGATGATTGTTTTATGTTCGTTTCTTTTGCAATCATTTTGAATCAAATAAAGCGAATTTTGTTTTTTTAAATTTGATAGATTAATGTCTCTTTCTCTGTGACGAGTAGCTTGGCCGAAAAGTGGTATTTCTATATCAAAATTTGTATCATGCATGAAAACTACCTAACCGCCATTTTTATTTATTATACATTATTCACAATTTTGGTAACTTGCATCAGTATTATAAAGTATACTTTGCGCAATAGCCAGACGCAATATGAAATTTTGTTATTAGGAGACATGGCTGGTAGCTGAAGTATATAAAGTAGTTGCCCTTCAATTTGGGGATCAAATTTTGTATTATTTTTTGTTCTTATTCTTCATTACTTTTTGTTTTTTCTTAAATCAGAAAATACTCTAAATTAAATTTGCTTTTATCAAAGAACTATTTTTGATTTTTCTTCTTCTTCAATGAGGGAAATATGTAGTTCATGAATATTTGGAATTTAGAGGGAATACTTTCTATCTTCTGCTAGATTCTGTATTCTTAACTATTATATTTTTTGAGTCTGGTCGAAGTGACATTTTTGTTAGTTCTAAATCTAGAAGGAGTGATCTCTGAACATATAAATTAAGCGAAAGGAAAAGTAGCTTTGAAACCGAATCCTATTTGAATCAATGAAAAAGTATGGAAAAGCTGGAAGATCGCAGTAATCGGTGTACCATCCTCGGGTTAAAAAATTTTAAACGATAGAAACATATCAGGCTGACTGTAAGAGTAGCATGACCTAACAGTTGCCAATAATGGCAGTGTCTGCTTCTAATTTTTCTTCAAAAACTATAATATTTCTTTATAAACTTATCATAATTAGTTATGAATTTCTTGATAATTTGAAATAAAATTTAATGCTGTTTGAAAGTCCTGTAATCAAATTGAAAGATGACTTTTGTCCATTTCATATTCTTCAAAGTAATAACCTTCCGCTGCAATACATTTATGCCGACGAATTTTTCAGTCATCATAGCACTTGGAAAAATCCTCCGTCGTGATGGCCATCAGAGGCTACTTCGGTTCAGCTTTTATATCCTCAATTGAGTCAAAACGTTGTCCTCGGAGTGGTCATGTGAATTTGCTGAAAAGCCAGCAGTTACACGAAGGTAAAACAGGCGTATGTGGTGATTGCGGCACGAAATTAGTTGAAAATGTGGCGAAATGATCACGAATAACCAATGCAGTATGCGATGATGCATTTTCGCACTTCTTTGTTCAATAAACTCAGACATTAAAAATCGAAGAATTCACTTTTAGAGCCTCACAAAACGATGCGTATCTCAAATGCTAATGAATATTTTGACGTGAAATTTGGCATAGATATCACTAACAGTACTACCAACTTACAGAAAAAAATTCACTGATTCGAAAAACACACGAAGCATAAATTAAAAATTCACCTTTCAATTTGACCACAGATAGCGGAAACAGATGCTCACTTTGAATTAAAGGCAAATCGTGCTACAAAACCGGTAACTAAAACTTCAAAGATGGCAATTTGGAATCAATGTACCACCCTCGGTTAAGTTGGATAAGAAAATTTGTCAAAAAAATGTTTTTTCTTTGAAACGATAAACATTTGTCAGGCTGCTTGCTAAATACATTATAAAGGCATTTTAATATTCAAAAAGCACTTCTTAAGGTATCATAACCAAAGCTATGGCAATAATGTCAGAATTTGCCGCAAATATTTTTTAAGAAGATATCTAGAATTCAAAAAGGAATCTGCAATGCATTATTGGATATATTTTGCAATATAAATAAAACTTGTAGGTAATCACTTATAAATTCAGGGCATTTCTACAGCAAATACATAATGCAAATGAATGCTTGCTTACTTAAAAAGCAACTAGAAAAGCATATTTGCACATCCGACTTGTATAATTTCCTAACACTCACCTGCCCTTGATGGGGAAAGGAAATTGCAAATGTACCATAACCATCGGCAATTGTCATTGTCTCATCTTCCGTTGTGTTTGTGTTGCCCTCAACAATAAAATACTCGACGAGTCCATTAACACCAGCATCCTTGTCCAGCGCTTGAATGTGGCGGAAGATCGTCGTGCCAACCGGAGTGCTCTGCAAAGAAACAACAACAATAATAACAAAGTTAATGAAAGGAATTCAACAAACGTATTTAGACGGAGTAAACGTAAGAAATATTAGAAATAATGCCATAAAAACAAATCTGTGTATGTAAGTGTTTTTGTTGGTGTGTGATTGCAAGAGAAAAATGCTGCACAAATAAAAACGATTTCACTTAAGAAAATCGCAGTGAATGCAATAAACGAGATGCTGACAGGAAAATGTCTAAAAATGGTAAAGTGACTGTTGTACATATGCACCAGCGGCACCATAGCAACATTCACCAAGAACAATTACAACAATAGCAACATTGAGGCATTGTAGCTGAAGGCTTATGGCGCAGTGGCGCGCAAGCTTAAGACATTACTATGCATTGCAGGTGGAGCAGTTGTAGGAAAATTACATGTTGCCATTGCAGCAATTAACATAAATTAACTCGGCTTGAATGGCAAGTGAAATGTGCGTGGCCGGCCATATTTGTAAACGAGAGCAGTGCAGCAAAAAGTGTCGGACATATGCGATTGGAAGTTGAGAAAAACTCACTTGAGGAGTGTGGCGAGAAAGGCCGTAAGTACCTGAGTAGGGAGTATAAATACTAAGCTTTTGCAGTGAGAAGTGCCAAAGTGCTGGCACATGGTTGGACTTTAGAACTTTAAGCGCTTAAGTTATGCTAAAGATAGTGCAACGCAGTTTTTGAGTTGCTGGCAATGGAGTCAGCGAATGTTAGGTGCTTGCGGAAGCTGGACGCTTATGTACATACATATGTACACACTTAAAGCCATTGTAACTGGTGTAGATACATTTTATGGTAAGTACAGGGATAGTCTGAAAATTCAGGGTATTGTTCGATATTTTGGTGGAGGACATTCCAAAGCAATGAGGATGCTTTTTGAGGATATATTCGCTTCTAAATTCAAATTCACAAAAATGTGTTTTCCGGACTTGGCAGTGCATATAACCCAATAAATTATAATATAAAAGCTCTAGGCGAACGAATCTTCCTGACAATTATGGCATGTTAACGCATATAATAATTTAGCTCTCATATTGATTAAGTTCAAGTCTTGGTTGTCATCTTTGAAAAATTTTGGGTATGTGTCTAGGCTGAAAAATAAAAACGAAATATTTACCTGAGTTTGGCAACTCCAAAACGTAAAATGTTATTGTGAAAAGCTCTAATCAGAAATATTTTCGAATATTTTGAACATTTGTTGAAAAGCAATAATGCTTAAAATTTGTCTACTCTGTCATAGCAAAGACACGAACTCACGATCGAACAAATTATTGTATAAAATAATTTTTCGAGTAGAAAATAAAAAAAACACCTTCAAGAATGTTGCAGTCGTATATCTCCAGTGTTATTAATCACAATGTGTCATGTTATATAGTGTTTGAAAGGTGAGATTTTAAACTTCATTTAACAAAAAATCAGTTCCAAAAGTTGAAAAAAAGTTACAGCTGTTCAAAAATTAGTGAAAATAATGTTTGTATAAAAATGGGAAGATTGCCATGCAAGCTACCAATGAAATTTGTGAAGTTTATGGAGACTATGTTGCTCAGTTCGTGTAGCACAACAACGGTTCGCTCGCTTCCGTTCTGGAAGTTTCGAAATTTCGATTTACACTGATGTAATAATGTCTCTAGCGAAAAAATGGCAAAAAGTGGTTGACCAATATGGTACATACTGGTTTATGTATCTATTAGTATAAATATAAAAAAAAAGTTTAAACTTGATTAGAAATACGAAAAGACTTTTTCGACTACTCAATATTGCTATTTTATCTTGTGTGACACTTAAAAGGTGAACATTGCATTTAATAAGGCAGTTGAATTTGAAGATAGAACAAAAACACTCTTTAACCATGGACTTATCAAACCACACTCATATTTCGCTACACATATTCTAGTTGATGGAGCCATTGCCGAAGTACATATTCTCTACCTTTCTTCACTGCTCACTTTGGTGTTGGACCACAACACTCGACGCACATAAAACAGCAAATCAAGTCAAAGCCATAAAGTCGCTTGGAAGAATGCCGACAAATGTCTATACGCGCAGCAAATGTGCCAAAGGCAAGCTGAATGGAAGACGACTGCAGTAAGCTTTATTTGGCTGCGCGATTTTAGTTGGAAGACAACCTAGCTACTAAGACCACAACGCTTCGAGTATAGAAAAAAATTTAAAGCGTAAGGAAAGACTTCTATCTTTACTATTCCTTCTAACTAAGCTGACCAACTTAAGCGCTTGAGAAGGGCTAACTACTAACAATTTCTATGATGCTTCGCAGGCTTCTAGGAATATTTGTATATGCAATAATGTCAAGTGTATGAGCATACGTATATATGTATGTATGTATATATAGTATACACCTAGAGAAAGAAAATACAAACACACACACAAAACCATGACCACATAAACTGCCTACTTTAACCCATTTCTAGTTGCCGCAGACGATAAAAATAAAGCAACTAAATATTAGCAAAAAAAATGAAAATAAAATCAATGCGCTGCAAACAGCAACGCCAACACAGGCAAACAAGTCGCTTCTGGTATTAGCAGCGACAGGATTTAAATTGGCAAAACAAATCGTGGCACAATTTCCAGGAACACCGATACCTAAAGCCACACAGAAATACTGGAAAAAAGCAACGAACTTTCAAAAAAAGAAAATAATACAATTAACTTTGCCTCAGGGGATATTTGGCAGCTATTACTTGCCCAACTAGAAGACATACGCGCATGTGCAGAGACTTGAGCCTGCATCCGCTTTGCACTGCCAGCAACTTTGTCGCTCAACTTTGATTTGCTGTTTTTGTCACTGTGCCACTTGGTTATTGTTGTTGTGTGTTGACAATGTGCGTGTTGTTATGGCGTTGTTGCTGTTTTCGTCTCCGCCGTCGCCTTGGTGGCGCGACACAAAAACATAGTTTGCGGTAGCAAGAATGTCGGCAATAACAACGCCTATTACAACAACAACATTGGTGGTAATAATATCATCAGTGACAACAACAGCGTCAGTGTCAACTATACCGTCAGTAGCAACAACAACAATGCGACGCATTTGGCGCGTCTTGTTTATTTATTTATTTATTAATTGGAATCTTGTGGCGCAGCATACTCGTACAAACACATCTACCGCCGCATATACATACTTGTATGTGTTTGTCTACAAATATTTGATTTTTTTTTTTTTTGATGTGTGCTCCCATTTTTGGTTGTTCGCTCTTTGAATGTGTGCGTGTGTGCCTGTGCATGTGTGCGTGCGGTGATTTAGTTTCTTTTCCGCTGCGGTTATTAGTGTCTTATTTAACACACAATTAACCTAACGAGTTTGCTTTGATTCAATAGTGTTAGCATTCTTCGCTATCACTTGGCCGAAACGTTATCTTTTGCTATGTTTCAAGACTTATTAGTGAGTTGTTAGAACCACTTACTTGCCTTAAGTAGGTACATTAGTCGTTTAGTGCCTATTATTGAGCAGTTTTTTTGTGAAATGTTGTAAAGTGGCAAGAAAAAGTGATAAATTTGTTATGAGAAGTAAACTAATTAGGAGAAGATGCGCCACGCTTCGGAAGGCCTGTCGTCGAAAATTGCGATAAAATCGCTGAATTGGTCGAAAGAGACCGGCATAGTGGCAGCCGTAGCATCGGTCAAGAGCTGGGCATGAGTTTTCAAAAATTCATTTCAATTTCAATAAAAAAAAAATTCAATAAAAATACCGCAAGACTTTTTTGACAACCCATTATCAAGGAAGAGAGACGCTTATTCTAGGATAGGAGTCATACTCCAACAGTTTTGCTATTTAGGGGGGTATTCTCATGTAATCACTCCGAAAAATCGATTTTTTTTTTATATTTTGACAGTAAAACCTAGTGAAAAATTTGTACCGAAATTCATAGTACTTGATAAGTTACAGCTCATAGTCGCCGATGTGTCGTAAGCGACTGTCTACCAGGCGCCATGACAAGTCTGCAGCTGCTACGTTTCTAAACGCATTTTTCTCGAATCATCATTTTCTGAAACTGTCATGGTCCTAAAAAAAAAGTATTCAACCGATTGCTTTAAAATTTACATACATATGTTCCTCTACTCATTTATAGTATCGTTCTTACCAGAATTGTTTATTTTCGAAAATATTTTCAATTTTTTTTAAACGATTTCTAACGAAAAAAACAAGATTTTCGTGACTTTTTTTGAAGTTCGACATTTTTTTTTTAATGAAATCGATTATATTTTTTTTTTAAGGACGATAACCACAGAGCTACGGAATAATAATCCATTAGATTTTTTTATTTCAGACAACATGAACAGCCGCTATCACCATGACCAGTGAACTACTTTTTTTTGTTGGTAACTACTTTGATTTAAAAAGGAAAATATATTAAAAATGTAAAAAAGGAAAAAAAATTTTTTGTACATTTCAAAATACAAATAAAAATATATTAAAAAATATTAAAATTTTCCTAAAAAGTGGTAAAATGTATGCGTTCACATGAGAGTACCCCCTTAAAAAATACCTTGTAGCCTAATGTATCACATCGATAGAATGGGAAAGGAAGGCATTGATCTCCAATCACCGGTACTGCGATGTTATTAAAAAAAAATAAATTGGTTGAAGCTTCTGCAATTTTTTCCAGTCAAAATACTTGTATTGTAAATGGATAAAAATATCTAAGAACGAGATTGTATAAAATGTTGTATTTATCACCAAATTTCGTATGCGGAATCGTTGCGAATGTTGGCAAAGGCTTACGGTGATTCAGTTTTATCAAACACACACACCTGCAGTGGTAAAAAGCCTTCAAAGACGATCGAGAGTTGAAGACATGCGTCATTCTGGGCGGCCTTCGACCTCTTCAACTGATGCAGTATTTAAAAAGTGGATAGGGTGCTTGAAAATCATTAGGCAAGTGTTAGAAAGACATCTCTCGCGAGTGCATTTGAATGATCTTGGTGGATATTTTGCATATAAAACGCGTTCTTTATCGACTCATTCCGATAAAGTTGATTTTTTTTCAATAAGAGTACGATTGTGAACAAATTTAAAGCAAGAAACGCAAATAATACCATTGACAACCCACTGTGTTCACCAGATTTGGCTCCGTGTGATTTTTTCTTGTTCCCAAAACTGGAATTGCCGCTCTGTGGAACCCGTCTTAAGTCCATCGAAGAGATAAAACAAAATTCGTTGAAGGAGCTTAAGCCACCCCAAAAAGTGCTTTAGGAAATTGTTTCGAGAACTGGACTGAACTCGTTAGATTAGGTTCAAGGCGATAAAATAAATATTGATGAATTACTAAATATTTTGTGTTTTATTTACAATTTCGGGATACTTTTTTATCACAATTTAAGTTCCTAAAATGATACTAGCTGTATTTATTTGGCTGCTTGCATTCCGCATTCTTAAGTGCCCACTAATTTGCATTTTGTTCGAAGTATTTTGTGTGGAATGCCACACTTCGCGCATGACTGCACGTGCTGCCACAAAGTTGTTATGATAATAAAGGCAGCAACATATAAAAAATAAATGCAGATATTTCTCATATTTATGTAAATTCACATAAAATATTTACGGAAATCAATGCCTTTTTGTAAGCAAGTTTGGCGCTTAAGTCTTTTGTGCATGCAGCTTGCATACCTCATTGTGTTGCATGCAATGCAAATGTAGATAGATTTATATATGTACATGTTATGTTTGTTCCTAAATAACATATCTCCAATTCGCGCATAAATCATATACCCATAAAAACCAGTTGACAAGTGTTAAATATAATAAAGAAATAAAAGAAAAATGGCATTTGGTAACTACTATACTACTATATGCACATACTTATATACATAAAAGTTATACAAATTTGAAAATTTATATGCTAAATAACCTGAATTTCCACTGAAATTGCATACTGAATAGTTTTTGGCTTTTTTGGTAAAATCAGCGCCAACGCCAATCTTTCTTAATAGTTCTTGCCACCGTATCGCTTAAAAATATTTGCCTTCAATTACGATTTATTCGAAAATACACGCTTAAACATCAGCGTAAAAATACTATGGTCAAAACTTAAACTAATGAAAAAAATTGAGAAAATATTACAAAAAAAATATTAATTGAAAATGCGTTTTAGGACCCACAGTGCAAAGTGCTTGCTTCAACATACATTTGTAGTTGCTATATGTAGTTTTTTGTATTTTAAGTAACAGTTACAAGTTATGGCGTTTTTCAAGGAAAATGTTTACCTGTGAAGGAAAAATATAAGTATGCCACAATGCCAAACAGCAAATTCTCAGCTGTATAACAGGTTGTAAACTACAATATGTATTGTAAATAAATTGCAAATAAAAAAATTTACAAAAAAAAAAAATTTTTGAGTATTTATTAAAAACTAAAATATGTGAAACTCACACGCATGCAACGGCAAGCCTCCATAGTTGCTGCTGCTGAAAGCAAATTCTCTCAAAAAATCATGAAAATGTTAATCAATAGTTATTATTTAGACATATTGATATCTCTGTGCTACAGCGTGCAAGTGTGTAGAGCAGTGAGGCGCGTTGCTGCCAAAAAGCCCGTATGCCACGCGTATGGCATGACCGCTTGTTGGTTTCAGACATGCTGGGCTTGTCAAATAACGCAAAAATACGTCAATTTGTCAGTTAAGCAATTTATTTGAGATGCCAATGATTTTGCGATTTTTGTTAGAACATTTTTTTGAGTATATGTATAATATGAGTTGGAACTCCACTAATTTGATTGAAATTTGATTAAAATATTTTAAAATTTTCTACAAAATATTCAAAGTCCATTTTTTCATATGATTCTTCAATTAGCTTGAAAAAACTTTCAAAACACTATAGATAATAAGCAAACAAGCATCAGATAATGTACTAGTATATAGCAATAATTGCCTTATTGTTCCAAAAATGCCTCCAGTTGCAAATAGCTGCTGAGAGTGGTTTGACTACAAAAGACTTAAGACACGAACTTCTTGCAAGTTAGCAGTTTTTTAATGGCTCACACACATTGCCGCGTTCATTAAGAATTATGAGTCTGATAGACATAAAGCAATTGGTAATCGAATAGCTGCAGATGCATTAAAAAGGCAATTTCAGTTCAGATTATTTCTTATAAAGCACAAAAGCTGCCGAATTGCAGCTGAACAAAAGCACGAAAGCAAACGTTAAAAGTCTTCACAGGTACATAAACAAGACTATATAGTTTTGTTTTTGTATTGAAACCAAAATTTTGTACACACTTGTGTAGCTAGTTATTTTTGGCTTGCCTGGTGTTTAATTAATGCTAAGTGCCGGCACTCGGTAGTTAACAACAGCTCATAAAAGAAATTAAAATAACTACCGCTTACAAGATTGCTAATTTGTATTTTTACGTACCGCTTTGCATATAAACCAACAACAACTATATGAAGTATGAAAAACTAAGACAAGAATTGAAACAACAACGCACAATATGTGAAACTAATATTTCTAGACACAAGCGCAGCGCGTAAACTGTAAAACCCACACGCCAATGTAATATAATTAGATGTACTAAAATGCACAGTTACTCGCCGCAAACTGAAGCCAGAGCAAAAATAATATGCTAACTAAGTAGCGTGTTTGCTGTGCTAAACGAAAGTGAACACATTTTGTGCAGTTTTTTTAACTTTTCTGTATCCATTTTGAACCATTTATTAGAGCGTTTGGTTTAATATGTCTGCTCTGGCTGAGCTAAAGCGCTCAAAGCGCATAAAAATGGAATAATATGTGAAAACCATGAACTGGGTAACTGTGTGAATTGTGTACGCTGGAAATGACTAAGCAGGCTGCAGCTCGATTTGAGACATAAAAAGTCTGTATTATGTTTTATTATAAGAAACAAGCGAACTAAAAGTCAGTATTTCGGTACATGAATATATATACATTTGTTATAGACATATACTATATATTGATGATGTATACAATCTTCTACATACTTAAATGACCTGCTTAGACGCATGTGTGCTGCATGACATGCACAAATCAAAGCGAGTGCGAGTGTGGGTCATACAAAGTGTTTGAAAACATATGCAACAAGTTGTGAACTTCAATGACTTTGAAAAATAAAAAGGAAAATTCTCTAAGAGACACCGCAGCGCTTTTGAAGGTTAAAATTGAAAGTGTCTTAGGCAGCAACAATAACTTTTGAAAGAAAAACATAAAAAATTTATTTGTTCTACGATCAGCAGGAGCTCAAGTGCATAAATAGGTATCTGTATATTTGATATATGGTGTAAATATACATATTTAAACACTTTGAGTTATAAGTAAACCCATAAATATAAAGGTTGGCATTTTTTTATTAAAAAAAAAACAATTTGTCATTTTTAAAGTTAAAATATACATTTATAATATGTAACAGCAATGCGACACTTAATATAAAAATGATATTTTTGTATGCCGATTTTCAATTTTATTTATACAGTAAGTAAACAGCATCACGACTTAGTGTCTTAGTGACGATGAAGAAAATTGCAGGAATCAAAACTAGGAATTTAAATACATAGATTGGATGTGCAATCCCTGGCAGCAATCAGTCTCAAGTTAAAACAACTAAAGTTACTTAAAAAATTTTTGTTATAATTCAATGTCCAGAAAACCCTTTTTTACTGTTTATTGTTTATGTAAATACTAGCCAGGACTCCTGCCTTAACATACTACGTCTCATCCAAGCAAGACATTCTTAACCTTATTAAGCACAAAAGGCATCAAAAAAACGCAAGCGAATGGAAAACATTTAAACATCACTACGCGGTCATAAACCCAGCCAGAAATCGTATAATCTACTCGTCAGCAGTTCCAACTAGCGCAATGAAGACATTTACTCGATTAAGGATTGGACACACTATCATAACATACGCCCACTTACTATCGGGTAAAAGCCCATCCATTTGCCCCCTTTGCGAGGACACCGCTACTATCAAACACTTACTCACACTCTGTCCGATGCTTCACCCAACAGCCCACAACTCTGGCAACATTGATCTCATAAAACTACTAAGTGAACCTTCAGAAAAAAACGTGATGATTGTATATAGATTTTTAAAAAACCAACGATTTGTTAAAATATATTTAAGCAAATTACATCTTTACTAACCCTTAGCAATTAGAATTTTTCACCTAGTTATAATTACAAGACAGCTGAAGGCCTCGTAGCTGTAGTGCTGCGTTTATGTATTTATATAATAAAACTCTTTTTGTTATATGAATTATTATAAATAAATAAATAAATAAAATAAATAAATACTACGTTACTTTAGAGAATTCATGTTAAATTGCATATGTCTGCATATGGTAGGCCAAAGAAAAAGAAAAAAATTAAAAAAAAGAACATAAATTTAAAAAAAAATAAAAACAATGTTATAAAAATTATTCTGTCTTGAATTTTTAATTTCGTTTTTTATACTAAATAGTTAAAAAATATTTAAAATTTAAAATTTTTTAGTTGCCTTTACTTTTGCAATAAACTTCTGACCACAACATACAAACATATTTAAGCTATGTACATTTACGCGCCACCATATGGTTTCTAGAAATACCGTTAGATACAGCAGATATTTTATGACAGCCACTGCTGTTAATGCCACAATCATTTAAAATTGTGCCTGAGAATATTTTTGGTTTCCGATTAAAGCGGATAGCGGTCGTAAATACTTTGCCTGCAATTTGTAGCAAAACGACAGCTTGCGCCTCAGCCGATTTAATGGAGGTATTTATTAATTAAGAGGCAATTATGAGCTAAATTAGCTAACTGCAACATGGCTTATAAAACCATAAAAAAGATTGGTGTAAAAAGATCATATTGTTTTGGAGTTACTGAATGTTATGTTATAAATAAACAATATATGAAATTTTGACGCTGCTGAAAAATAAATGCTGGTCCTGGGAGGGGTTGTGAAATCAGCTGAAATATTAATATTTTAAAACCTAGCTTATATAATGTTCTTATTTTATAAATATATTGCTGAGAAATTTGTTTAAAATTAATTTCAAGAAAATACTAAATTAGGGGTTTTCTTGTGAAAATGAATCACAACTATACATATACATTTTGAGAAAAAAATACTGGGAATTATATTCTCCGGGTAAATGATGTTACAAAGAAATTTATTTTGCTAACTTGATAGGACTACTTTTGATTGATATGCCAAATATGAGCACGATCTGTTTACCAGTTTGTTTACAGCAGCTGCTTAAGTCGGTATACCTCAATAGCGTGTTGCGAATTTTACAATGGATAAAAATATCGAACAAAGGATTTGTCTCAAATTTTGATTTTCTAACCAAATTTCGTGTGAAAAATCGTTGCGAATACAGTTTTATCAAAAACAGAACGCTACGAGTAGTGAAAAGCCTTCAAAGACGGTCGAAAGATCGTTGAAGACATAAATCGTTGTGGACGATCTCTTCAACTGATGAAAATATTAAAAAAGTGAAGGAAATGGTGCTTAAAAATCGTCAGATAAGTAGTGGAGAGATGGCAGGAGAGCTCAACATCTCTCGCAAGTAAAATCGAATGATTTTGGTTAATATTTTAGGTATGAAACACGTTCTTGCTCGACTCGTCCGATAAAGCTGAACTTTTTTCAAAAATAGTACAATTGTGACCGAATTTAAAACCAAAACCGCAATGAATCGATTAAATGTGTTTGTGTGCATATTTCTTGTTACTCAAACTGAAACTGCCGCTCCGTGGAACCCATTTTAAGTCGATCGAAGAGATAAAATAAAATTCGCCGAAGGAATTCCTTAAAAGTGCTTATGAAGAGTGTATTGAGGACTGGAAAACTCGTTGGCAAAATGCTGGAGATTACTTTGAACCCGACAAAATAAGTATTGATGAATAATTAAATATATAGTCTAGGGATATATTATAATTTCTGCGATGGAATTCATGTTTACATGTCATAGAATTGTTCTCAGTTGAAGCATATTTTATGGAATTTTTTTAAAACGGTTCTTTGCATAGTATTGTATAATTATATAATAAAACTTAAGTGATGTACGTATGCATGCATATATTGAGACAGGCTACGAAAATGGTCTCATCAGAATCAATTGCAGCTAATGGTAACATAAGAATTAATCTCAGCCAATTAGGCAAGCTTCTTAAAGACAAGCAATGCTGTATACCACAAAAAGCCGAGTCTCTCTCTCTTCCTCGCTTGCCAAGTGAATGAAACTTGACACTAACGACTACCGTTTTTATGCAAATATTTAAACTTCAAACGCCAGCCGCGCAATTTATGAATTAAGGCAATGGCACTCAGTAAATAACTCATAATGTCAGCTGGTGTCAGCGGCAACAGTGCAAAATCGTTGTGCTGTGTAGCATGGAGTTTCGTGCGAGAATATGTTTGTGTGCTCTTGGCGAATAGCGGTAAATGACATTGCCGAGCTAATAACTTAATTTGATTTCTCTAATGTATTTATGGATGGCGCAATTTCCTTACAAATGGCGTAATTAAGATGACAGCGGCGAGACCCAATAACAAAAGCGATGAAAGGAGAGAAACACAATGAATGCAAGAAGAGCAACAGAGATCTTTAAAGCGCCGCCCAACTTGTAATAATCAATTTCCGCATGCTCCAGAGCATACAACATATAGACGGGGGTGCGCGGGGTCTGGCTAAGCGACCAACTCTAGTCAAAAGATGTTTAAGCTCACCGAGTGATATGTTTGCGGTCAAGTCATTCCCGTTGAACTGGATTTGTGTTGACGGCAATCGAGCAACTTAAGAACATAAAGTCGTTGTGGAGAGAGGGGAGAACGCTTAGAAAGGAGGGAAGTGGTATAAGCGCATTTGATGAACAGCTCTTTGAAATGGTGCCAATAGGTGCGGCTGCCAACAGCCGTTTGATGTATAGTAGTGCAGCGTGTTGCAAGTTTTGTGTAAAAAATGCACATACGCACTGCGAGTGAGTGTATATATGTGTGTAGGCCAAGTATTTGTGCAAGAATGCAATGTGCATTTTTGCGCCTGTGGGAAATCAGTTTGGAAAGAATGTGATAAAAAATGTATTTGCTTAGACTGTGGCGATTTTTCCGCATCGAAAATTGGCTGGCAACAGAATAAGTATTAAGAAAAACATAAAATTTTATCAAAAAAACTATAACTAATAAAGCAAACTCAGCCACCATTAGCGGTTGTCGTTCGTGTAGACGTGCGTGTCGTGCGACATGCTTCGCTAGCTACATGTTGCGCATTGGCTTCATTAAAAGCAACATCTTACTAAGTACTTGCGTCGACTAACCGCCGCAGCAACTACTCAAATCAACTTTAAAGTGCGCCAAATTGACAACTGTCCAAGCGACTGAGCGACCAAGCGACAAAGCGTCACTTAATTAACAAAAATACGCACAAAATTGAGTTGATTTTTTTCGTTTGATTTTTGCGCATGAACATGGTTTATGCCGGAGAGTGGTTTATTTTGGTTTTTTTCGCTTTTGACTGCTGTCCGTCGAGCGAACAACTTGTCTCCATAATTGATTGCTCTCGCAGTGTTGCCGGTTTTTACTGTTTGCTTGTTTTCAACGTGATTAACTTGTTGTTTTTGGAGGCAATTGACAGTTTCTTCGGACTAAAATGTGGCAAGCATCGAGCGAGCGATTGAGAAGTGGTTGGCAACATTAAAGCTGCAATTGCCGCCCAAAAAACGGGAGCAGCATATATATTTGCGTTAAGATAATGTAATGTCAGTAGATCTATATTATATTTATGTCTTGATATATATTTGGGCAGTACGTATGTATGTATGTTTGGAATATTGTCTTTCATGATGACACCCGTTATTTGTAGTGCTATCGCAGCTTCATGGACAGTTGGCTGGATGGGTGCAAGAGTAAGTTCAAGTGTAATTTTATAGTGCTTAGAATTAACTTTATTTATTTGTTGTAAGTTAATTACTTTAATAAAGGAAATTGGTAGCATTTAGCTCTTAGTATTTCAAGGAGTAAATTCCTGAAGTGACACCAAACATAGTGTTAATAGCTTATATTTCATTCTGATTTTGATAAGAGGTCAACATAATCATTAAGATCATCATTATTATCGTCGTCACCGTCTACATCACTAACATCGCCATCGTCATCGTCATCATCATTATCATTATAGTAATCATTATTATTATTATCATCATCAACATCATCATCATCATAATCAGGATCATTATTGCGATTATCATCTTCATCACCAGCATTCATTCATTAACATCGTGATCATCATCATCATTATCCTTATCATCTTTATTATCACCATCGTCATCATAATTATCATAATCATTATTATTATTATCATCATTGTCATCATCATTATTATCATCACCAACATCGTCATCGTCATCGTCATCGTCATCATCATTATCATTATCGTAATCCTTATTATTATTATCATCATCAACATCATCTCACCATATTTGTCATTATCATCATCATCAGCATCATCATCATAATCAGGATAATTATTCATCACCAGTATTCATTCATTAACATCGTGATCATCATCATCATCATCGTTATCATCTTCATTATCACCATCGTCATCGTCATCATAATTATCGTAATCATTATTATTATTATTAGTATCATCGTTATCATCTACATCGACATTATCATTGTTATTATCATCATCATAATCATCGTCATTATCATCCCCAACATTGTCTTCACTATCACCAACGCCATCATCATCAACAGCATCATGATCATCAACATCCTCATCGTTCTCATCATCATCGCCATCAAGTCCATAATTATCATTACTCAGCCCTTGTGGCTTATGACTCTCATTTATCGATTAAGGATCTGAGTAAAGACGCCAGCTCGCCAGCTAAAGTTCTAACCTTAAGCTACAATTTCAACTTTTTCATTTGGCTTGATATGCGGAAATTATAAGATATATCTATGACACGTTTCGTCCACTACTCGCTAGGTGAAATTAAAAAATTACACCCGGATCACACCGTGCTCAAAATTATTATACTGCCACATTCCTCATTTTATGTTTATGAGCACCTACTCAGTACACCCATTAAGGGGTTTAAGAAATTTTAACATGACTTAAGATTTTTAATGTATACCATGTGAAGACTTCAATCTCATTTTTACTGAAAACAAGTGAGTTAAGATTCTTTACGATAAACTCTATATTTAGGAGTTGTGTTTAATGTTAAACACCAAAAAATATTTATTAAATTAGAGTGTAGAGTAAAATGTAATTCAAAATTTTTAAGAATTAAGAAAGATTTGAATCGCCACAAAAGATTATATAGGGAGAAGATGTGAATAAGGTTCTTTAAATATAAGGTGTGGAAATAAATCGATAACTAATATTATATTAAAAAGTAATTGGAAATGGTAGTTTTATTCAAGAAATTTGTTTTGCCTCATATACAAGATGTGTATATTAGAAAGGTCTCTTTCATCTAATATTTGTTCTAAGCCGTAGAAGAGCATTCAAACACAATGATGCATGCCACATGTCACTAAAATCGCAACACTTTAAATTATCTTCGACACACACGACATAACAAAACATTTTTTGCTGTAGCGCAGTTGTTGCATTAAATTCTGTAAAGAAGTGGAAATGCAAAATAATTGCACGAGGCAATGCACTGTTGAGATGGCCGCTTAAAAACGGCAATAAGAAGTTGAATTAGCACAAAACACAGCAAATGCTAAATAATAAAAAAAAAAATAAACTAAAGTGACTAGACATGTGAAATTTCTGACAGCTGAGGCGCTCGTTTTGATGTTGCTTTGCTGGCATGTATGTCAATCTGACAGCTGTTCCCTGTTGTCTGTTGCAAGCACCAATGCTTATTACGAGGGCTGCTATATATATTCTGGCCTAGGGCAACACACAGGTACAATCTGACATTTCCATTGGAAAGTTTGACATTTTTTAGCATAACATCACTCAGAACGTTTTGTCATTTAATGGTGAATTGTTTTATTTACAGGGAATTAAAAAATTCATCTCGGCCAAAAAATGGAATTAATCGTGAACATTTTCGTGCGATCATTTTTCACAACTTTCGACGTGGATTATCACGACAAGAGTGCATCGATGAACTAAAATCTTTGTATGGCTATGAAGCACCATCCTATAGCACTGTGAAAAACTGGTCCAACGAATTCAATCGTGGCCGACGCTCGCTCAAAGACGAATTCCGTGCAGGTCGTCCAAAAACAGCCGTTGTGCCAGAAAACATTGATGCCGTACGTCAACTGATAATGCAAGACCGTCAAGTAACATACCTTCAGATAGAGACATGCCTATGCATTTCTCCCACCAGCCTACATTCGATATTGCATGAACACCTGGCCGTAAAAAAGGTTTGTTCTCGTTGGATCCCGCAAAATTTGACAATCGCTCAAAAAAAGGCTTGTGTGGATTGGTGTAAAGAAATGCTGAAAAAATACGATCGCGGTGCTTCAAAAGACGTTTATAAGATCGTCACAGGTGACGAATAATGGATCTATGTATGTGAATGAGCCCGAAACAAAACAGCAATCGACAAAAAACAAAAAAAAAAAAAAATAAAAAAAACAAAAAAAAAACCATTTTCGTTGATAAATATGCCTATTTACATTATTTGGCCAGAAATATATATAGCAACCTTTATATAAATTATAAATTTAGTGGTTAGAGTAACCAGTTTATTTATGTTTTGGTATAAATATATTTGAAAATCTATAATTTGCAGATGATTGATGATAAAAAATAATATCTAAAAATCTCTTAAAAATGTGAAAAATAAAGATTAAAATAATTTTTTTTAAAATTTAATATTGCATAATCAGCCAAATCTATTGACATAATGGAAAATATTATACAATGAGAGATATGTATGAGTAAATGCTTTGGCATTTTGCCATGGAAAGACTTATGCCTGAACAACGATTATCCATCTGGAGACCCTGTATTCATTATTGGATAATATTGTACCAAATGGAGATGGTCCAGCACACAGTGAAGAAAATATATGTACATAGCAGCCGTAGCTGATAGTATAAGCGAAGACCGTGGAGAGTCGATTCGGCGCCGTTCACGGCAACCCGGACTGATGTATGGAACGATTTGGTGCTTTTCACGTCGAGACTTTAAGTTGAGAGCGTTGACTCCCGCTCTGTCTTCCTAAGCTACATACATATATCGCTTCGTTCTATGTGCTCTTGAAAAGTTTCAAGAAGATCTGATGTTTTCGGGCCAAATTCTGTTCAGCAATGATGCCCATTTCTGGCTCAATGGGTATGTAAACAGGCAAAATTTCTGCGTTTGAGACAAAAAGCAACCTGAAGAGATTCAACAGCTGTCATTTTATTTAGAAAAAATAACGGTTTGGAGTGCTTTGTGGGCCGGTGAAATCATCGGTCCAAATTTCTTCGAAAATAATGCCGATGAGAACGTGACGTTTAATGGCGATCGTTATGGCATGATGCCTGAAATTGATTTCGGCGACATTTCGTTACAACAAGACGACGCTACTTCCCACACATCGCATCAAACAATGGATTTATGGACAAAACACTACGGTGAGCAGATCATGTCACATTTTGGGCCGGTCGGTTGGCCTCTAAAATCTTGTAACCGTCAGATTTTTTCTTGTGAGGATATGTAAAGTTTAAAATCAATGCGAACAATTTCTCTTCGATTCAGACTTTTTAGCAAAACATCACGCATGCCAATCGCCCGTTACCTGTCGAAATAATTGAACGAGTCATCGAAAATTGGACTCAAGTCTATTGAATTTTCTGAGCAATTGGAATATCTCATACTAATTCTTAGTAAGCCACATTGCATACAAACACGTATGTAGCACATTTGACGTCAATGTTAGTAGAAATAACCTGAGAGCTGTTTGAAATCGTTTTAGCTACAACAAAAGTGCTAACGGTAGTAGCACTCATAAATGTTTGCGAGCATTTGTGAGCAATTTTTATTGGCATTATTTGCAGTTTAGTAGAAATAAAAGTGTGTGTGGGCGCGAAAAACCAGTCGCGATCAATGAAAACCACCCACCAGGTTGGTGAACTTGGCTGGTGCGCGCAGCATAAACTGTCTAGCGAAGGGAAGTCGGTGCGATAGGCAACCAAACGTCCAAGCGGGCGACACAGTGCCTTAGAATTAAGTGCATTTAATTGTTTTTGTTGCCACGGTGATTGCGGTTTAATTCCAGCGAGTTCGTTTTTGTTGCTGTTGTTGTTTTGTCTTTCCACATATTGTGAAATAAAAAATAAAGAAATTAAATTTCGCTTCGCGATAATGCAGCAACATGCCGAGCCGGTGCGCCGACGCAGGTCGCTTCCCGCTAAGCAGCTTATCAAGATTGCGGCGAAGAGGCTAGCTAACGACTGCTTAAGGTTGCAAATAAAGTTAAAACACAAACAAAAAATATGTTTTTTGTAGATTTACGAAAGTTTTAATTTTCTTCTGCGCTCTTTGCCAATATTTCCACGCACACAAACACGTTGTATGTACTCGTATAAGCTGATGTAAGCATGGTGTTGCTTGTTTTTGTAATTGCATAAAAATTGTTCATTGCTTACCTCCGGCACGGTGACCTCATAGGGTGTGTTCCTGAAGCGCGACGCATTGTCGTTGACATCAGATACGCGCACAATAATCGGAATGCTGCGTCGTTTGTTGGTTGCGTTGCGAATCGAACAGGAAACCTGTGGTGCAGCGAAATGAGAAAAAAAATTAAAATAAAATTAACAAACCAAAAATACCAAAAATAAGTAAAAGCAAATAAAATCGCTCAATAGTTTTAAATAAACAAACAGAGAGAAATAACAATACACACACTCAGAAACAGCGAAGCACTCCGTTGGTGGTTTGCATAAGCAGAAGATGTGCTTAAGAAATTGTTGCGCTGCACGCCAAATGGCACAAGTAAAGCAGCCATAAAGCGCTTGCATATTTCAGGTTATTAGCTAAGCGCTCTACATGCTGTTTTTGGCCGGCCGGCATATTTTGTGGCGTGCAACTGTAAAATTTCGCCATAAAAAATTTGCATTTCACCAAATAAAAGCTCACAGCGGCAAGCCACGGCGGGTTGTTTTCGTCTACACACACATACGTTTGCACATGCGTATTTCTCTTCGTTGTTCTTGTTAGCGTTTTGCACGTCCGACTTAGTTGTATAAAGTTCACCGCAAGCCAGCCGCCTTCAGCGCGCCGCATGGCATGCAATCACAAACACACACATATACACATTTAAAAACCCTCACATTCATGCACGTTGCTTCACTTTATTTTCAGCCCAGCTTTAGTTTTAGTGTTCTAGCTTGTGCTTGCTTTCGTGCACTCACCTGAAAGACAATGTGACTCAGATTCTCCTCATCGCGATCGAGCGGCTGCAGCAGCTGCAATTTTTTGCCGTCCAGCAGGAATGTCGGATTCCCCTTTGGGAAGACTAGATTCAGTGCAATTTCCGTGTAGGGATCACCGTAAATTGGCAACTCCGGCGGCGTGGTTTGTTGGCCAATAACTGTAAATACATAAATAAACAGTGCGGTAGCGGTTAGTGAATAAACAACAAGCGACAATATAAAACAGAAAAACATTTAAAACAAAGGGAAACGTTAATTTTGGCTGCACCGACACTATAATGCCCAGAACAGGGTAATTTTTCAAATCACAAAAGGGTTTAAGTGTATATTTAAATTTTTATTTTAATTTTTATCAGCAAGTTTTAATAGCAGCTTTATGCTGTAGTAGACCAATTTGCACAATTTGTTCGAGAATTGTAAAAACTTGCCCACTAATCCATGTCAATTTTCGGGAAAATAAAAAGTCCTATCAAATTGTCTTTCATAAAGGCACTTGATTTCGATCATTCAGTATGTGTGAAGGCTGTATGGTGTAGTGACCGATATCGGTTCCGACAAATGATCGGCTTCTTAAAGATAAAAGAAAGTGAGACAAATTTAAAATCTATATTTCCTCGAGTATAAATAGAGAGGCGGATATGGCTAAATGTAACCGTCGGACATCCTATAATGTAGTCAGTTACATTATAGGATGTCCGACGGTTACTTTTGGATAAAATTTCAATGACTACACATACTAATTACATGACAAAGGTCAAGAAAAAGTATCTACAGAGTAACAGCTACCACAACAGGGCACTGGCCATGCGTCCAAAATGGGTATGCCCTACAAAGACATCTGCCGAGGCTGCGGAGTAGCAGGGAACAAGGAAACAATTTTCCACTTCCTCCGTGAATGCCCAGCTCTAGCACAGATCCGACACTAAACACTTGGAATCCATCAAGCACCAAACCTTGAATGGATTTCTACTAAAAGCATATCGGACATAAGTAGTTTCATCGAAACCTCAAAATGGTTTGAGAGAGAAGGTGAAACGTAATAGCAGATACAGGAGGTTCTACGAATAGTGTATCAAAATGGCACATCAAGTGCTAATTGAGCCCGATAGACAACAGGGCTGCACTTCTACCTAACTACCTACACATAATAAATATATCCTAGTCAGGGCATAATAATTAAAAACATAGAAAGATAAAGCTAAAAACGCGGTGAAGAAATCTAAAAAAGTTGTGCAAAAAGAAGAAAAATGTAAAAAAAACCCTTTTTTTTGAAATAAAAAAAAAATTGCTTTAAAAAAGCGTGACTCTAAATTGTATTTTTTCCTATTGTGGTTTCCAATAATACAAAATATATTTATTATTTATTAAAATAACTATTTAAAGGTATTCCATTCCATATAAATTGCAAATTAAATGAAGAAAGTTTATCTCTTTGAAATGTTGCCTGCGCTACGTTTCGGATAGTCCATCCCTTAAGACCTATTTTCAATGACTCTTTCGAGCATTTCAACTGATAACAGGCGAATGACACGTGTGATGTTATGCCCCTACAGGAAAAAGTCTAACGATGTGATATCACACGATCTTGATGGTCAATCGACCGGTCCAAAACGTGAAATTATCTCCTCACCGAAGTGTTTTCTCAATAAATCCATTGATTGATGCGATGTGTGTGAAGTGGCGCCGTCTTGTTGAAATCAAATGAAGCCGAGATCACAATCTTCAATTTCAGGTATCAAATTTGTCGGTTATCATGGCGCGATAACAGTCGCCATTGACGGTTACGTTCTCACCGGCATCATTTTTGGATAAATGTGGACCGATGATGATTCCACCGGCCTATAAGCCACACCAAACTTTTTTTCTGAATGAAATGGCAGCTGTTGAATATCTTTAGATTTCGCTTCGTTCCAAATGCGTCAATTTTGCTTGTTTACATACACATTGAGCCAAAAATAGGCATCGTCGCTGAACAAAATTTGGCTCGAAATGTTGGATCTTCTGTAAACTCTCAGCTACGGCTGCTATATTTTCTTCACTGCTTGCTGGACGTGGTCTATTCGCTCGAATATTATCCAATATTGAATGTTTGGTCACAAGATGGAAGATGGTGTTTCGAATAATACATATTGTGCTGACCATAAGTTGAGCGAATCGCGTGAAACACATTCTTTACATAAAATAAATTTTCGTAATAAATTTGAACAATTTGTAAACGTTGTTATAGCGTTGATAAAAGTATCTCTTCTTGGTTTACCCGTAATATTTATTAGATATTGTTGAATTACATATTTTCTAGAAATTCGTGTATAATGAAAATTTTGCCGGACTTTTAAAAGGCTGTATGCTTATGATTATACAAAAAACAAAATCTCTGAATTGAAACTTGAAGCTCATAAGACAATTTTTTGTATTTTGTGATGTCCAAATACGTATTTGTTCCTGAAGTCGAAATTTATTTAATTTAGAAATATTACCTCCACAGCTGAGTTACTTGTACATTCGTATTTGACTACAGCATCGTCTGTAGAATCTGTCGATGCTCTCAAATTCCAGCGCTGCATTTAGTCTTGGAAATAACCACATTTAAATTCTGAACACACTATTTCACTTCATGTAAGTTATACATAACGGCATAAAACCATTCAAAACCGTAATAAAACTGCTAACAAAGTTAACCGTTCCTTTGAAGCTTCTTTTATGACTTGTAAGTATTGGTTTAGATATTAGTAGAATTGGGTAAACCTACAAATGTTTGCTAAGCTTCAAAGACGAGCTTCAGCGAATGGCCATTAACGGCGAAAAATTAAGCGGCACACTTGCTTTTGTGCATACACGGCCATATGATGGTCAATAAAATGTGCTAAAGCATCGGGAACACTGATTAATTAATTCGGGAGCATGCAGGAGCAATGCATGGTATTGCTTAGTTGTTCGCAAGCTTATCAAGCTGTGTGCCAGCTGTGAATACGGAAGTTATAAAAGTTCGCACAATTCTTGTCTCATGTTGTGTTTACTTGATTAAATCTTGCACTGTTGAGCATATCTTTTGTAAGCATAAATGAAAATGTTAACAAGTTATGTCCTTATGAAGCGTGTTTAGAATGTTTAAAACTAAAACAAACCATTAAATTCTTTGTAGAGTTGTTAGTAGGTGTTAAGCGAAGCAAAAAAGTGTTGTGTATAGAAAGAGGTCTTTAAAAAAACCACTCGACTTTTCAAGATCTATTTGCTTTTTCATCAATATTGAGCAGAGTGTTTTCGAGGCTATGATATTTTTCTCCTAGAACACTATATGTTCTCGTTAGTAACAAAAGGTTAGAATATATCCATTTAAAAACTCAGCTGTTCAATTTGGTTATCGCTAAATATAATATTTTATGGACTTTTAACTTCTTTAACTTATAGAATTTTCATAGATTTCTTATTATATGCCATCTATGAAAATTCCATACAGCCTTACTTAAAAAGCCGAACATCTCGAGAAGTATTAATTACAGTGATTTTGCGTTCGTACCTTTTTTATAGCAAATAAAATTTCCTACAAGTTTGTCCTGAACATTTTTTCTGTAGCTCTTGTCATTTACGAGATATATAACTACAAAAAAATGCGAATTTCGTGGACTAATCGGGTTTAGAGCCCCGTACTACCTAGCCGGTATGAGTTACGACTTTGTTGCACTGGGCACTTTTGTAGAGTGAACAATTCTGAGAAATATGCATCTAAATTCAAAGCGATGCCATAAAAAATCTCTGATCTGTAGGAATTTAAAGATAAAAACTCACGATTATAGTGTATTTTCTATGAAAAATTTTACATGCCTTGGTCCAGTTCTTAATGTTAATATTTAGGGCTAAATTTCAGGTAATTTTTTTTAGGGTATTTCCAAGGAAATTTCGTGACGAGACTGAAAAAAATTAATAGTTCGGAAAAAAACAGCCTAATATACTCGTACATACATATATTTTTTTTTATTACAATATATTTAGAATCTGTTTAATTATAAAAAAACAACAAGTAAATTTCATGCGAAAACAAAAAAAATAATAATAAACTTATAATATTTTTTGAAAATATTTTTCAATGCGTATGCCGTTCATCTTTAATTTTTATTTGAAATTTTGCAAACATCTTTTTCTCTATAAAAATTAGTTCATTTCTCGGAACCGCCAATATCGGACCACTATAGTATATAGCTGTAATACAAAATGACTGGTCAAAATCAAGCTAAAGATCTTTTTATACACTTTTATGCTATAAGAAATGCATCTGTGAAGGCTATAATACGCTTTTTTAGCTTTCAACCCAAGGTGGATCTAAATAATTTAAATTTTCTACGGCTTAATGTGTGTTTCGTACTCTGCGTACATGCTAATGCCTGCTGCTTTAATTTCTCATTACCTGTTAATATTGCGCTTTATTTCATTTATCAACTATCTAACGAATTCCTCCTTTCTTTCAGCGTTCCCATTCCTGTGCAACTTCCCATTCGTGCCACACAATTATAATCATTATATCAGACACTTAAACTAAAGCTAAAATCACAAGTTGTAACAAGTGGCAAAAGGGGTAAAAAGGAATGTAGCATAAAACAAAACAACTACAAAAATAAAACAAATGAGAAGCCAATGCCAGTGCACACCTACACACATAACATCACAAACTACAGACAGCCGAGCGTTAGAACACCAAAATATTCGATTTGTAAGAACAGCAGAGCAGCTAAGTTAGCGCTCCGACAGCAGAGAGGAAGCTAATGTAACAAAAACAACAACAATAGAAAATACAAGAACACAAAGTAAATAAAAGGAGAGATGCAAAAGAGCAACGAAACACAGACGACGAGCGCTACCGCTATGGCAGGAAGGTGCTCGAGTTTTGTGCGGCCGCAAAGCGGTGTTTGAAAAACAAAAACAACAACAACCACAATTGTATTATGTGTCCAAAAATGCATAAAATAAGAAATACTAAAATACTAAAAAGCAAATGAAATATAATGACGATGGAGCTTTGGGGGGAGGGTTGTGAATGAACACATGCAAGTAGCTTCGTGCAACAGCGCGTTGGCTAGTAGAGTAGTAGCTGTGTCAGCGTAGTTGCAAGCACATTTTGTGGCATGTTGCGCGTTTATTGTTGCGGCTGCTGCGCTTTCTGCGCTGACACAATTGTTTTTGCTTTGGTTCAACTCTGTTCAGTTCTTGAGTTTTTCTGCCACACTTTGGCTGCCTGCAACCGAATACGACTTTTTTTCTGTTTTTCTGCAACTTGCGCGATGCAGATGTTGCACTTGGCTTGTGTAAAGGGCGCCTTTGTGGCAAGAGCGGCGACGGCAGCAGTCACGCCGCTGAGGCACACACCGAAGCTGCAACAAGGCGTAACAACTGTAATTACCAACGAAAAAGGCAGTGAGTAAAAGGCAACCAGGAGCGGACGGCCGACAATGGGCAGCCGCATTGGTGGCGTTTAAATGGCGGTTGGTGTACAGTGCAAGGGCGGTCCCGACATTTTAACATTGGACAGTTTGATCGGAACGTTAGTAGCCGCGGCTGTCTCGAGTAATGACTGCCACAATCAGAAAGTTGTGTTCTACATATGTATGTGTGCGTTGATGCCACGAAGATTATTATTTCGTGTTGCATGGCTGCTGTTTATTGGTTGCAAGCTTTGTTTTTGCCTTTTCTGTTAGACTAAGACTTTTTGCTGCCACTTTTGCTTATGATTTCATGTTGCACTTGCCACGCTTGTGTTGCACAATTCATTTAATACAATTACGCGACGAGTTGTGTTTCCGTTGATGGAAACTTAGCTGCCTCGCTGCATGCACAATTGCCGTGTTCCTGCCGCGGCAGCCGGAGTCGAGTGTATATTTATGTCTGTGGCAAGTATAAAATCAAATTTGAATGCTTTGGAATGATGGACGTTGAGACAGTTTTATGAAGCGCAAATCGCGGCAAAAGGTAAACATGGACACGCACACATGCACACATGATAATTGTAGGTTCTTAATGTGTGTGTTATTGTATTGTGCTGTTGATTATTTGTGCCATGTTGCAGGAAATGTGAACGTCGGAATGCATGCAACATGTCATTATTCACCACATAGGTACATATGTACATATATCTGTCATGTATGTTCATTCCACATGCATGCAACCCCAGCTCAATACACACACATATACAGAAAAACATAAAATTTCATTTGAACGCACCATTCACACGCCGCAATGTTGCAGCACATAGCGAAAATCAAAAAGTGTTCGCACAAATGTGGCAAGTGCAACATCCTTTGTTAGCAGCTTCTGCGGGCACCAACGGTGTCTATTAAATGCGACATAACTCTTTTATCGCCAACGCTGCCGTTTCCTCATATTAAAAGTAAAAGGCAGTACACTTACACATACCACGCACACATACACTTACACATATATTCAGAAAGCTCGATTACATTTATACTAGAACTACATGCAGCACGTTGGAGCAGCATTCTCTTACGTGGCAAAGTAAATTACGCCACAGATCTTAAATTAACAATCTTAATGAAAGCTTGCCAATCGGCCGAAGGGAGGTGCCGCCTTGGCAGCGAGTGTTGCAAATCCTATTTAGTAGACACGAAAGTGATTGTTGGTGCTTGCAACAATGCTTGTAAGGCCTCGATGTTTGAAAAGAGAGCAACGGGTAGATGCAGAAATTTGTATGTAGGTATGTGTCCATTTTCCTTAAAATATGTTATAAATCGCCTTATACGAACGATTTGCACCAAATTAATAATGAATCATTAAAAATAGACACTCAGAAGAAAACGACTGTTGAGGCTTTGAATAGACATGCAAATGCGATTTCAAAAATAATAAAAGCTCGTTAGCTCGCCTAATTCATATAAAAGAAACTGATTTTTTTTATATTTTCTAAAGCTCCAAAAACCAAAACAAAAGCTCAATAAACTACAAAAATATTTTTATGCTACAAGGAAAGCTCAATAAATTATGGTGAGAGCTTAATAATTTAAGCTTAAATTATAGTAAAAGCTCAATAAGCTACAAAGAAAGCTCCATCAATTATAGTAAAAGCTAAATAAACTAAAAAAAGTTCTTTACACTATAAGGAAAGCTCAATAAAGTATAGTAAAAGCTCAATAAGCAACAAAAACGCTTTTTATGCTAGAAGGAAAGCTCAATAAATTATGGCGAAAGCTTAATTTCTACAATGAAAGTTTATAAGCTAAGAAAAGCCCTTTATTTAAAAAAAAGCTCAATACAATTTGGTGAAAGCTTAATTTCCACAACGAAAGCTCAATAAGCTGCTATGAGACTTCAAAAAACTATAATGTAAGCTCATGAGAAACACTAACATTGCTAAACTGGGTTAAAGTTTGGTTTTCGACTCTTACCTCAGCCATCCAGAGAGCTTTCAATATGATATTTTATAGTACTTGCGCAAAAAAGCTTTCAGTGAGCCTAAAAATGAATTAATGAATGACTGCGAGTAAAATCAAAAATACAATCTAATGCAGCCTAAAAAAAACGTTACAGAGTAAGTAGGGTGTAAAAAAGAATATGACTCAACGGGGGGTTAAAAAATTGTATGAAATTTCCTTCAAGAAAGAAAATATCTGATAACTGATTGTTTGAGAATACTTAACAAATTGAGGTAACATTTCTTCAACCAAAGAGTTTATAACCGATCATTCTAATATTGTAGCGAGAAGACGAAGCTATTTATTATGAAAAATATAAATAGAGATGGTTCCTGTTTCAATTGGCTGTATTGAGAACAGATAGAGATTGATCAATTAAAAAAAGGTTACAAAAACTGCGTAATATGAATCGCATTCAAGAGAACACTAACACTGTTAATGCAGTTAAGATGATATGCAACTTTTGTTTCAACTCCAACTTAATTTTCATGAATTTTATGCATTTAGCCACGTCGCAGTTACATCATGTAACACCAAGAAATGGCAGAATAATTAAGTTCGACAATTATAAAAAAGTAGCGCCAGTGGATGGTGAGGACAATAACTTGGCTGCTCAACCGCGGGCATGATTCACAGCATAGCATGGCGCAGCACAGCATAATACAACCATGAACATCGTGCGCGAAAGTGTTTAATGATAATGACGTTAACGAAGAATAAACGGCGGCGTCACCACACCGATGGCGGTCGTCGCAGTCAGGGGCTGTCAGCGCGGTAGTCATTAACTGACACTGCCGTAGTTTGCATTTTTAGTAAGAACCAACAAGAAATAATGTTTCTGCTGTGCATTTACATATATGTATTATGAATGTGTAGTTTTTCTGTCACCTTTGATGAGCACATATAGGGCGGTGTGGTATAAAGCAAAACAAAAGTAGCGGCAGTGAGTGGATGAAGGTGGCGACTGCCGTGGAAGTCTACTGTGTATGTTGATGGGACTCCGGAACATTAGTTTTCAAGCGAAAGTGAGTTGTGTGCACAAAAATATTCTGCTGTCGGTGTAAATTAGAGCTCACTGGTCGCTAAACATGGCGGCTGGGAAATTATGACAGTTTTTATGATGCTCGGCATGGTCAGGAGGGTCAGCTTTTGTGATGGCAGCAAGGTTCTTGCAAAATTGTGTGCTTTAACTAGTGTAATTTTGGCGAAAGATATTTAGAAGTGAAGGGTGAATACCAAAAAAATACATGAAACCAAAGTTGAAAGGGATTTGAATTAAAAATTTGAGGCTCATTGGAAGAATGTGCAGGTCCTCTGAAAAAGAAGATCGAAATAAGGAAGAAAATATCCAATATCTTCACTATGCAACTAGCTACCAAATATTCGCAACTTAGAGCACCTTGACAACTTGCAACTTGGTAACATGCTCATTACAATTATTTGCAACCGTGAACGTTTTTGTATTTTACAAGTTCGCGTCGTACTCTTGACACTTTGGAATGCCTTATTTATGCATTTCGCCTATACTTGCAATATATTTGTGTGTACGTGCAGATAACTGCGTCTGGCTGTAATGCGAGTCACTCCACCATTTGGTGCAACAATAATTTCTGTGCTGGCAAAACCTCTTGGACTCGCTGGCGCACAACATGTAATTTAATGCGCCACATTCGTTGCAACTGCAACGCACTGAGCTTGCTTTCATGTTCAGTAGCTCGCCACATGTGTGCAACCAGGACACTGTTGCCGACAACGAGCAACGCATATTTATTGGCCCACCAAATGACAATGTCAGCGCATAAACCAACAGCGCAACGAAGAAATGCGTTCGACGTATTTATTACATGAACATTTGTGGTAAGTTCGATAGATATATATATACTTGTATTATATTCTCAAAAGAGAGTAGTAAAAAGATTGTTGGTGTCGAAAGAGGAATTAAAACAAACACATAAATGTATGTATGGCTTGTATTTGTGAACTTGTGAAACACAAAACTGGCTACTGGATTTTAGGGTTTAATACTTACTTTTAGTTTTTTGGACATTAGTGCAGTACTGCATAAAGATAGCTCACAAAAGAGGTTTTATATTTATCCAAGAATAAAGAGATCATAGTTTTAAAATTTTTTTTTGTGTTTCACAGACCAAGAAAAGTTAGAAAAATTGGCTTTTAGTTTAATAAATGTCGAGAATGTTGAATTTGCATGTTGCTTTGGAGTGTTTGATGCATATTTTCAGTAGAAAAGTGAGACTGTTAACACTTTAAATGGGGAGCCATAATAAAATCTAAACTACTCTGAAGTAGAGGACTCTACGTACAAACGGAAAGTATGTGCCTTGCAAACAATTCAGAAGAAAGCAGAGCTGGCTAAAGCATTCCGTGTGGGCATAACAGTCTAACGATACTGACAGTATCATCAGTTTATTTTCAAAACTAAAATGTGTGTATTTTCATTTTCAGTTTGCTTTTTATTTTTCAATTTGCGTTTGAAGCACGCTCACCAAAGTCTTTTATATAAAATCTCTTAACAGGCATATTTACATCTCCGAAAGCAATGCGAAAGTACCAGTTGCACGATAAATAAATAGCGAATGCTAAAATATCAGCGAAAAGTGAAAAATAGTATCGATTTCCCGCTGTAAACAATGAAAAAGTACATACCTCCCAGTTTGTGGCACGTTTGTTTAAAATCGCTTGCGGCAATGTGAGTCTAGCGGGGCGCCAAAATGCGGCCGAGAGAGATGCCAAAGCAATTTTCACGTAGCTAACTAAATGGAAAAGGGAAAATATACAGATATGTGGTGATATGAAAATATATTTATGTGTGTGTGTTATATCTGTGTGTGTTGGAGAAGTAAATGGCAATCGTTTATCGCAATTGTTTTCGCTTGCAACAAATAACTACAAGGTGTGCTCCAAAGTAAACAGGACTTAAAAAAAACAAAGCAAATGGTTTTTCGGCAAAATTAATTTATTTTATTCCAAATACTCTCCTTCTGCTTCAATACAGCTTTTTGCACGTTCCAAAAGCATGTCGAACGAGTGTTTTAGTTCGTTGGCCGGTATGGCTGCCAGTATGCCGGTGCAAGCCTTTTGAATGGCCACTACGTCTGCATAACGCTTTCCTCTCATGGGCAAATCCATTTTTCCGAAAAGTAAAAAGTCGCACGGTGCCATAATAGGTGAATACAGGGAGTGGTTAAAGGTTAAAAGGTGAGTTTTGGTCAAATAATCGTCCTTAGAATGTTGGATTCTGAGCAATTTTTGGTCGTCAGTCAATGTGTGCGAAACAAACCCTGCACACACTTTTCGTAAGCCCAAATGTTCGGTCAAAATGCGATAAATCGATGTTTTGGAGATGTTCAATTCCATTTCCATGAATTTCAATAATGACTTCGGCTGATTTTTGATGAATTCACGCACAGTTTCGATGGAATTTCCGGTGATAACGGATTTTGATTGGCTCACATTTATGTCCTCACAACCACTTTGAAAACGTTTAAACCACTCGAGCACTCTGCAACGCGATAGGAAATCATCGCCATAAACTTGTTTCATCAATTGAAACGTTTCGGTTTTACCAATTTTAAAACAAAATTTAATGTTGGCTCTTTGTTCGAAGCTCATTTTCGCAACGATAACACAAACATACTGACACTTAAAACGCAATAACTTCACTTCCAATCTATGAAATGTCATGAAATTCTCACTGGACAATCGATAAAGATAGCAGATTCTAACGCACCAGTCGACATATAGATGGCGCCACCAGGGGGCGCTAGATTCAAAAAGTCCTGTTTACTTTGGAAACCACCTTGTATTACTATGGCACCGATGATGGAACCATATATAGAGCAACAACATGTGCGTAAAGGCTGATTTATATCAACATGAGCATGCTTTTGTGTGTGTGTTTTTGCAAACCCTATAAAAGCAATTGTTAATTTAACTGCAAATTGCGCCAATATTTCTCATTTCACCGCCGATGGCTTATTCAATTTTCCATTGTAATGGTCAAAAGGAAGGCAACAACATCGAAATAATATCACTGATGCAAAGCGCTGTATATGTGTACGCGAGTGTGTGCACAGAACTAATACTTGTAGTAAATTTGAAGATCTTCGCGCAGAAGATTGCTGCTATGATTTTGTATACCAGCTGCAGCATTTGTTGTTGTTGCAGTTGGTTTTAATTTTCTGATATCCTCCTGCAGCACTCAACAATGGCATAACAATCAAAGTATTGTTCAAAAACGATTTTTCTTTGTTAATAAAGGCGGCAAACCGCAAACATTGCTATGCTGGACAAGTAAAATAGCAAGAAAAAGTAAGAAAAAGGAGATGAACCAAGCGTGGCTGCATCTGCGCACTGTGGTTTAGTTGGGTGAATGAAATTGTATTACATTTGAGGAGTGTTAACAGGAAAGCGTGAGTTGTTTAAGCTCTTGGTGAAAGATTAAGGATCGCCAGAGATTTTGATATTCATTAAACAAACTGTAATAATGAAAAAATGACGAATATATTGAAATAAATAAGAGTTAAAAGGTGAATAAAATTTATAATGGCCTGCTTTCAGGCGCTTAAAGTTTCTAGATGTCCAGAAATTTAGTATTATACAATTCATTTGCGCACTCATACCATTTTTTACCTTTTAAGCTCTTCAATCTACATAATTATGTAACAGGTTGGTAATTTTGCTAAATATTATTGTTTGGCAATATTGAATAGTATTTCAAAATGTAGTCAATAAATATTTTGTTTAACTTTTTTGGTAATTAGAAAGTGCGAAATAACAATAATAATAATAATAATAATAATAATAATAATAATAATAATAATAATAATAAAGAACAAATGTTTGTGTGTTTAATCTGGTGTGACCAAGTCCAAAAATCGTGCATAATAATGCACTGTCTCCTAGTTATAGTTGTCGGAAAGATTGGAAAATATCGGTAGAGATTTGTGTTTTTGTAGTGGGGCGAATATCTGGCCCAGCATTCTTTTCGGTTTCTCTATAAAATTTTTTGGCTGGATTTCTGAAGTCATTTTTGTTAATGCTCTTTATAAGTTTTAAGGGAGCTGTAATTCCTGGTTTTGCTACGAATTCTGCTAGAGTATTCCCTTGCATGCCGATATGGCTGGGTCTCAATGAGAGTTTTACTTCTCCTACATTCTTCTTCTTCTTAATTGGGGTAGACACCGCTTACGCGATTATAGCCGAGTTAACAACAGCGCGCTAGTCGTTTCTTTTTTTCGCTACGTGGCGCCAATTGGATATTCCAAGCGAAGCCAGGTCCTTCTCCACTTGGTCCTTCCAACGGAGTGGAGATCTTCCTCTTCCTCTGCTTTCCCCGGCGGGTATTGCGTCGAATACATTCAGAGCTGGAGTGTTTTCATCCATCCGGACAACAAGACCTAGCCATCGTAGCCGCTGTCTTTTAATTCGCTGAACTATGTCAATGTCGTCGTATATCTCGAACAGCTCATCGTTTCATCGAATTCGCCGTGGCCAATGCGCAAAGCACCATAAATCTTTCGCAAAACTTTTCTCTCGAAAACTCGTAACGTCGACTCATCGGTTGTTGTCATTGTCCAAGCCTCTGCATCATATAGCAGGACGGGAAATATGAGCGACTTATAGAGTTTAGCTTTTGTTCGTCGAGAGAGGACTTTACTTTTCAATTGCCTACTCAGTCGGAAGTAGCACCTGCTGGCAAGAGCAATCCTGCGTTGGATTTCCAGACTGTCATTGTTGATGGTGTTAAAACTGGTTCCTAAAGAGACGAGATTATCTACAACTTCAAAGTTATGACTGTCAACAGTGACGTGAGAGCCAAGTCGCGAGTGCGACGACTCTTTGTTTGATGACAGGAGATGTTTCGTCTTGCCCTTGCTCTTATTCCGAAAAACTAAATTTTTATCTGTGTTTATGTTTTGCTATTAGACGTACGGTAAAGATATTTTTTGTTTTCCTTAAGATTAAAAAATAAACTTTTACACTTCATTTGGAGTGTGTCTTCGCTAAAAAGGCTTACTCTCACACAACACTGCTAAGTGTAGCCAATATAATTAAATAAAAAAATGTCTCAAAACTTTTAAGAGGAACTTGGAAGATTCAATATAACATTGTCGATAATTTCTGTTATTCATTTAATTACACTAACAACACTGGTCTTGTTTCACAATGTCAGGTTTTTCGGCAGGATTTTTTTACTAAGCGCCTAAATGTAGACCTTCGTACTGAAAACAAATTGTTGAAAAAGCTTTATAGATATCGAGAAGTTATATTCTGAGATTTTGAATAAAATTTATTGCTGGTCTCTTACTTTAAGCATATTTGACATTTTTGAATCCGAACATACTACTTCATTCAGAAATAAAATGCTTAAAGACAAAAACTTCCAAGTAGAAAAATCGATATAATAATGTGCGTAAAACACTGTGTCGCAGTGCCAGAAAAGCAAGAGCCTTCAATGCTGAAATTGCTGCAGGATATGAAAGCAACAGCAACTAAGGCGCAGCGCGAGGAAGCATAAGCGAGAATAGCTAAGGAAAATAACACTTCGACTAGATTCTTTGAATGAGTTTTATTTTTATTCGCCTTCAACTGCCACAGTGAAGTGGCAAGCGCATAAAAGTAAATTGATCTGCTTTTGCTATCGCAACACAATCGCTGCACCGAAACAACAAACAATAACACAACAACGAGCAGCAAGAACACTTTAATAATAGTGGCGGCAGTGGCACGCACGTAATCTACAACACACGAGTCTTAGTTGGAACATAAAACACTTGGCAACAGGCAACACGATATGCAGACGACAAGCAACACAAGAAGGGCGCTACATAGATAGGTGTGTAAGTACACATAAATGTGCTTGTGTGTGTGCTTGGCGTTTGCAAATGCAATTGCGGCGAATTGGTAGACGCCTTTAAATGGCGTCACGTGCAACTTAATGTGTACAGCACTCCAGCTCTGATGTCAGTTTTTGTTGTAGTGCATGCAACAACTGGCAACGCATCATTATCATCATCAGCGTATATAAACATTTATGTTGCTATACACTGTTGTTATTGTACTTTTTGTTGCTTACTTGTTGAAATTGCCATGAAACTGATTCATTTATTGGGGCCTAATATAGTGGGCAAGGCGGTTGGCACAGCTCAGCAACTCATTCAACAAAGCAACTTATGAAATGGAGTTGTTGTTGTTATTGCTGCAGCTTGTTGCAAATAAAAAATGTGCGATAAGTTCATTTGGTGCATGAAATTGCTCCAAATGAAATGGCTGCGTTGATTTTGTGCGATAATTTTTTAGACTGGCCCTTTGCCGTGCGTTGGTCAGGGCGTATACTTAACTTTTTCCAATTATTAAGTGCAGAGTTAAACTAGCATTGCTGGAAAATTATACACCTTTTACGATTATGTGTTTGAGTATAACTATTATGAAAAGTGGTGTTTGACCACAACTTGCCACTAAGTAAATCCGAAGCTTCTGCAAGATAGACGCAAGTTGCTCCCGCTGCTGTCGACGTGTGCTGTTATCGACACACACATGTGCGCTGCTACATTTCTATGCCATTTTGATAAATGATGCTTGTTAGCTCTACTAAACATGTGGCGTGTATTTGCAAATATCTATAAGAGCCTTAGCGATAAAGGTAAATTATTTAAGACAAAAGTGGAAACGCGCCATCAAACAAGCAAACAATTTATAAATATTTGTGCGTTGCCAAGCAACAACAATGCGCTAAGGCTGACTGCTGTGTCTGGCGCATAAAGTGATGAAGAAAAATGGCAGCATATATTACTAAACTCGTCAGCGCGGACAAAGGCCGTGGCTTGCAGTCGGCGATACATTTAATTTTAAATTAAGTAAAGGTGTAGAAAATACACATGCTGAAAACCGGAACTGGTACATGATCATATCTATATTTATAGCAACAACTTCTAAAAATTTGCCGAAGTTGTGCAAATGAGAAAGCAAAGCATTTTGTTAAGGTTTATTTTGACAAGAAATGAAGAGAATAGTGCAACATAAGTCTAATGATTTTTATTTACAAAGGGAAAAATATAAAAATATATAAAAATAGTATACATATATCCTAAAATTATTTGTGCTAAATGGAAGATGAGACCAATGAAAGGAAGCATTGTTATTTGTCAAAAACAGCAGGAAGCATAAGTTATTGAGTACTTTAGAGCACTCTAAGAAGTACGTTAAGGAGAATAAAAATTAATTGGTGTACGAACTTATTGTTGAGAAGGCTCCAATTTAGCATTATAAACTTGGCAAGTGCAGTCAAAATTTTTTAATTAATTTTTTCTGTTTAAAGTTAATATGAGTGGCACCAGAATATCGGAATTTGCTCAAAGAGAAATTAGAGTAGTGTTGAGCAAAGAGATGTATGCCACACAAAAACAAAAAAAAGTTCTCGCCCTCATAAAATATCCTACAAGTTTAGTTAACTGTGACTTTTTCTTCATAATTTGAAAACCCAAATTACAGATGCGGAAAAAAATATGACACAAAAGAAATATATTGTACAACCTGTCTTCATTTTTCCGTAAACATTTAGCAATTTACTATGATATTTATGAAACTATAAGACATAAATATTCTTTAACAGTTGGCTGTTTTAAGAGCATTAAAAAGGCATAACTAAATAACTTAAAATCTGTACACTTCAATTGCTTAAGAGGAAACTTTAGTCCAGTATCCCCATATATAAATACACCCTCATGAAAGCGAAAATTAATCACTCTCCATATAATGGGTTGTCAAAAAAGTCTTGCGGAATTTTTATTGCATTTTTTTTTTTGTTGAAATTGATATGAATTTTTGATGACTCATGTCCAGCTCTTGACCGATGCTATGACTGCTACTAAGTCGGTTTCTTTCGACCAATTCAGCGATTTTATCGCAATTTTCGACGACAGGCCTTCCGGAGCGTGGCGCATCTTCGACCACCTCTACACCAGAACGAAAACGTTGAAACCATCGTTGTGCGGTGGAAATGGAAACTGTATCGGGTCCATAAACTGCACAAATTTTATTGGCGACTTGAGATGCATTTTTGCCTTTATCGTAGTAGTACTGTAAAATATGTCGTATTTTCTCTTTATTTTGCTCCATGTTTGCGACGCTATAACTCACGAACGACTTAAAAGAAACGACAATCAATCAAACATGTGTTAGCGCATGAAACGAGCTTTCCAAAAAGGTATAGCATGACCCAATGCGACGATAAAACTAGAACTACGCGCTATCAGCGCCAACTAGCGAAAATACCGCAAGACGTTTTTGACAACATAATATTTGGAAAGACTTAAGCAGCAAACTCGGTTGATATGTATTATCGAGCATAAATGCTTTAACTCGTCATTACCTGTACAAAACCATAATTCGATACGTATTATGCAGAATCCGAGCCGCAATTCTGAGAGCCTAAATTGGACTACAAATCTTCTTAAGTAAAATGCTTTTAAAATTCTTTAGAGCATTAAAAAGATAGTAGACGAGGTGTATAAGGTGGAAGTGCTATATTAATTTCTTATGTTACCATTTGCTTAAATAATTTATAGAAAGTAAGAATATATTCATCTTTATTCTTACTTCTAATTTTACAATAAAAATATTTGATAATTTTCTACTTACAATCACCACGACTCTCTTCAATATCCAATATTATATTCGTTTGTCCCGTTTCAACTTCACAAAGCTGTGATTTGCCCGAAATACCCGCAATACGTTGACAACTACGCCACAACAAGAACAATAATGCACGCGCTGTGCTTGCTGCTGCACTTCGACTCAAAGTGTATGGCGGCGACATTGTGTGGCTAAAATGAAAAACAAAAAAATAAAAAACAAATAAATTATAAATAAATGTCTTAGTAAAAACAAATATTAAATTAAATAAAATATTATTATATTAAGTAGTATAAGTACGAGAACTGTAAAAAATAAATATGAGGTGAAAAGTGTAAAAAAATATGCAACTACACGAAACAATCCATGAACTTTGGACGAGTTAAAGGTGCGTGGGAAGAGGAAATGAAATGCATAGGGATCAGCCGATCGAAGTCGATGGTGGCAGAAAAAGCTGACCCAAACTTTTTGTTCTTAAGTACGACATTTGATTTCATCGAAATGCTATAGCTTTCATTATCATTATAGAGTCTACTTGTGAGTCTTTACGTAGGTTGCAGTGTACTAGTTGTACTAGTTTGTTCAATAACCCATACCTTTGTGTTTTAAATTTCGATTGTACTAATTTTCAAAACTTGAATAAATTTTTTTGGGATACAAAGAGAGAGAACAACGGACTTAAACGTAATTTTTTTTTAATAAAATAGATTGAAAAATCATTTGAAGTATTTATTATATAAATTGCTTGGTTTTAGAGTTCATATAATAGTACGAAATCGAACTTTTTGCATTGAAACTGCTATGCACGGACTTAGTTTTCATCAGAATGTAGGAAACAGCGAGATACAGATCAAGTTTTTATATTTATTAGAAAAATATTTTCGAAACTGCCTGAACTAATTTTTATTTTTTGTTTTATATTGAAAATACGGAGAAGTTTTTAAACACATACTGCTTTCTTTACTGACGGAGACATCGCTTACGCGCTTAGTCGTTCTTCCTTTTCGCTGTTTGTCACCAATTAGATATTCCAAGTGTAGGTAGATACTACTTCACCTGTTCTTTCCAACGGAGTAGAGATCTTTCTCTTTCTCTGCTTCTTCCGTCAAATACTCTCAGAACAGGAGGGGATGATGAGAACCTTTTAGAATTTGGTCAAGTGATGAAAATCTTTTGAGCGCCATTCACGTGAGAGTGGCCCGAAATGACTCGTTTACATATGGTTCAAGAAGTTAACGACTTTCGTTTTTAGACCAAGTATCCACAATTAAAAGAAGTTTTTAAACATATTACAATAAATAATATACACAAATATGTTGAACGAATCTTAATTCTAGACTTTGCATTTAAGGCGAAAAAATTTCAAATACATATTTCCTGAATTTAATAATTTATAAAAATTTTATTATTTTATACCAATTTCCCACAATTTAAGTACTTTTTTATCGTATAAAGTAATATTAAATATCACTTGTATATCAACCTGTTTATTTTGTAAGCAAGTTCACGCCTTTAAAATTCTTGCCCTAGAAAATGCACAAAGAATATTAAACAAATATTTTTTATCGTTTTCGTGAGTATTTTGTGAAACATTTTCATGCACTTCCAAGGACAACACTCTTAACTGCAGTTGCGAATTGTATGAGTTTTCAAGTAAAAATCAATAAAGTAAGTTGCCATATATCGTAATTCTAGCTCGTATATGCAAAACTGGTTAGTGCTTGAAAATTTTTTTTTTTTTGTTTTGTGTTTGGGGTTCATTCGAGTAACCTACTGAGTTAATAATAAACGTACACACTCACATAGTTAACTATCTTATGCTGTAAACTACTTTACAAACAATTAAGCACATGTTGCACGAATTATTTACGACTATTATGTAAACTATAAATCCTGTCAACGGCTATAAACGGTCTGAATTAAACCACAAACACAAACAACTAAAGCACTTTTGGATTATGCTAACCGGTCGGATATCTAAATCAATATATATTGTTGGTATATATGTATATGCACATTAGGGTGATTCATGATAATTTTTTTTCATTGAGTTATAGAATTCATAAGAAATAAAAAATTTTCTCAAAAATAATCAAACTTTAACTGTTAATATCTTTTAAATGTTTGGGTTTACGGAAAAATCATATTAGACCTTTTTTGTAGAGCAGTAAATTTCCTACAAAATCTAAGGAACAAGATATTTTTTCAAGTAGTTGAAAGCGAGATATAAATTTTTCTATCTGATAAAAAGAAAAAAATAGAAAACTGTATGTAGGAGGACCTTCCCGTTACTATTAAAAACTCATGTCTGGAGAGGTTTTCTTAGAGGTGTCTAGGAACCTATTCTGCCGAGTACGAAACGAAAAAAAAAAATTTTTTTTTTTTTGAATCACTCTAATGCACAAATGTAAATATGTAAACATTCACAAAGTAAAGGAGTAGAAACAAAATATTTAAAAAACAAGAAAATTAAATCAATTTAAAATATGTTGTCGACAGGTACTCTTATCATTTTTATTGACCTCGAACCGTTTATATTGACTTCATTCACCTCCAATTGGTTTCCAACGCAAAATAAGAGAGCGTGTTTTTTTTCAAAGGAAATAATTTTGGTACCCCCTGTACTTGAGCACTTATTAATTATAATTTTAAATTTTGCAGGTTGTCTATTGAAGATTTTTTTTAAATTTTTTTATTCTTTTTTCAAAGGACATACTATTTCGTGAGCACCCTGTATTTTGTACTTATAATTTTTGATTTTGCTGTTTGTTCATTTAAGATGTTTTTATTTTTATTTTTAGCTTTGATTCTTTTTATTTTTCTTATTTTGGTTTTTTTTTGTTGTTTTATCTTCATATTCTACTCCACTACTTCTCTCCTTCTTCTTATTTTCCAGCGATTATGCAGCAAATCGTTACTGCCAGCTACCTTGCATTTGCATTTATGCAACTTCACCCATGAAACGGTGAATTCAAAGGCATTTTTTGCGTTGTTCAAGTCGTTCATAGCAGCAGCAAAGTTGCGTCGCTAATCGTTAATGCCACTCAGCGCGCGCATTGTAATGCCAATGCTGCTGTTTTGTTGTTATTTGCTAGATGTTATTGTTGTTGCTATTGCATGCCGCTACCTACTGCTTAAAGTTATTTGTATTCAAAGTTATACCACACCGAATATGGTCAAGAGTGGCAACCCATTTTGGGTGCATAAATGAGACTGTGGTGCATAAGCGCCTACTTCTACAATGTTGTGACAAAAACAACAGCAACAGAACAATAAAACTTATAGCGGTATACATTTAATAATCTATATGAAAGGAGCTAGAAGTGTGTGTTGGTATAGAAAGCTTCAATGTGCGGCTTGAGGCTAAACCTGTGGAAAGCAGCGCGGAGTTTAAGAAATATAAAAAATTCTTACAATTAAGTGTTTTTGTAATATTTATTAGGAGTTCATTCAAAACTACACAAAACTAAAAGTAATTTCGTTGCTTTTCACATTTTTCATTTTTGGATTAAAAGTTTGCAATAGATTTTAGCAGTAGAGCTACATATCAATGACTCTTAAAAATAACACAAAGCGGCCTATATGTAGGCAACAATTTCAACTTAATTTACTTAGGCATAAAGTGAATCCGTGTGCGAAAAATAAAACCTAAAAGTCACATGTTGAGCGAAAAGCGACTGTTTTTGCAGTCCAAATTAAGAAATAGTTACTTTCGAACTAGTTACAAACTAGTCATACACGAATTATTTTCGGTACTAGTCACTTTTGGATCAGTTAAAAACTAGTTTGGTGACTAATTTAAGAAATAGTTACTTTTAAACTGGTTGCAAACTAGTCATAAACGAATAAGTTTGGTACTAGTCACTTTTGGATAAGTTAAGAACTAGTTACATAAAAAATAACTAAACACATTTTGAGTTTATTTAACTGGAATGCACACATACAACCACAGGTATAAATTAAGACCCTCATCAGTTCCTTTTTGCACGAGCGTGTCGACATAAATCAAAAAGAAAAAGCATTGGTTTTGACAACCAACTGCAGTTAGTCGCAAAGCAAAGCAGCAGCCTACCGAAGTTGCCACAAACACATTGTTGCTATTTCGTGCTTCAACTGTGGCAATTACGGTATCTGTTGCAAAATCAAGCGCAAACAGTTGAAATTATCTAGAAGTATCAGGGAGGAGAGCTCGGAGCTTGAGGAGTATAAAAGTATCAAGAACAACACAAACAATATTAGCAACAATAACAACAATTTAAGGCAACGGAAGATAAAAAAGCGAGAGGCGGATATTGTATAAACTGTGGCAGCGCACGGCAGCAAATGCTGCCACATACAAAAACAAAAGAAAAATCAACAAAAAAGCTAACAAGCATATGCAGCCAAAGTGGCACAAAAATGAAGGGCGCGAGACCGAACAAATGCGGCCGTCCAATCCTGGCCGACAGTAGAACCGACGAGCGCTCAAGAGCAGCCCGCAAACGGCATATCATTGCCACCGTTTCACTAACTGTTACTTCTCTCTAACGTATGCTTTTTTTGGTTGTTTCCTTTTGGCATCGCTTGCAACGTAACAGTGTAAAAGCGCACATAACGGTCTCCAGCGACTTCACTGACTCCTGCTTTGCCACTGTCTCGTTCTAAGTGATGATGTTGTTGTTGTAGTGCCGGTGGCTTGACTGCTGTCTGCTGCACCTGACCAATCGACACTCACTCGTGCAGCCGTGCACGCCGTTGCATGTACGGCCTGTCAGCCTGTCATCATCAGAAGCCGCAACAACAGCTGAAAGAAGGAGAATGTGAAAGCAAGCGTTCGAAAGTGCGCTGAAGCTATCTAGCGACAGCAAGAATATCGGTAAATGAAAAGAAAACAACCGAGTGAACTAAATTGGGCATAGAGTGTGGCCAACGCGCGGTGAGTTGCAGCTGCTGCTGCTGCGGCGACATTCACCATCGGTGCTAGCGATGTGTGTCAAGCGGCATGCAACACCTAATGCGCAAACGAGGCAGCGCCATAAAGTTGCACGTAGATTGAAATCTTAGAATTGCAGATTTAATTTAATTGTTGGCATAAAATGTTAAGAAAGTACTAAAAAGGCCGGGTGTTAGCTGGTATATAAGTTAGTGGATTAGTAATGAGTATATTTGTATGTAACTTTTTGAGTAGTGTCCAGTAAGAATATTCTTTGTCTAATTGGCTTATAATTTCAAAGCAGTTAGAATTGGATTAGAGTCTTTATTTCTCAAAAAGCACAAAATAATGAAATTATTTTTCTTAGTTTGAGGTAGCCGAGTTCTAGTGTCTTAAGAACACATAATCGCTTGGTACTGTCAAAAATAAGTTTTTAGACACCTCTAAGCAAATCTCTCCAAGCATAACCATTTAATTTTAACGGGAAGGCCCTCCGCTTTACAGTTATTTATTTTGTTTCTTGTGATCAAAAAGAAAAACTCAAATTTTGCTTCCAACTACTTGAAAAAAAGATCTCGTTTCATGGATTTCGTAAGAAATGTGTGAGTGTGAGCACGTGCTGTACGACTGTTTAAGCAGCTGGTGCAGTTTGTTCGATTCATTATCCTCTAATATTGACGGACAAAGAGTGCTGAAAATTGTGAGTTCTATATTGAATTAAATATATAATACTTGAAAATTAAATTCAGAACCGACCAATTGGACTTCCTCTGATAAAAAAATTTTAGTTTTTTTATTTGAAGTTTCTACGACACTTTTCGGTGTACTAAAATGCGAAGCTTTCGGTTTTAATATTTTTTCTGTGATTTTTTCAAAATCTAAAGAAATTAGTATAAGTTTTAGCTATACAATGATAACCCATATATTTATATACCTTAGAATTATGAAAAAAGATTCCACTTCTTTAAGTGCATCTTTCATTACTTATCCACCATTGTTTATGATCAAAATTTAGTCTCTTAACTGTTGTGCCACTTCTGCTGTTCGACGTTCACTTATGACAAGTTGCACGTAACACAAGCTTGCGGTTGGCTCGCGTCGCAACAGCTTAACACAAGTAAGGCCAAAGGGCAGACACTTACCGTTCGAACGCAATAAAGAAGCTAGTTTGTATGTAAGTTTTTGTTCTTGATGTTTGTTCTTTTTGGTGTTGTTCATGTTAAGTTCTACAGTTTGAATATTTCGGCTTGTAATTAAATGCTGCGGTCTGTTAAAAATGATTTAACATTGAAGGGATATAAATAAAATGAAATAAAGATTAGAAAGATTGTGTGGTTTTATGAGCCGTGTTGCAATTGTGTGCGTGGAAGCTGTAATTATTTGACATGGCAAAAGAATATGGAAAACAAAATGAATTGGGAAAAGAAAGTCGTGTTGCGCTGAGGCAAAGAATAAGTAGATGGCGGATCTTCTCTATCCACTACATGTACATATATATGTACATATGTGCTTAGCAACTTGCAACCAATTTTAACACCTTAAATTTTTTTTTGTGTAACAAGAAGTACAGTTATTTAGTACAAGAAAAGTGATAGCAAATGTTGTTGTTGCTACTAACAATAGGTATAAGGACTTGTTGCAGTTGTGGTTAAAAATTTGCGCTCAGCGAATTTTCTGGTAAATTGTTATTTATGTGCCGCTTGACATTCTTTTTATGCCTTCTCCATTCTTTCGAGTATTTTTCGCTTCTTATGCTTTCAGCACACGACAGCTCATCAATTAAACGCTTTGTTGTTATTGTTTTCCGCTGTTCATGTTTAATATTAGACAGCCAAGACTTTGAGGCTGAAGAATTTACTTCAAGCTCAAGCTAAGCCGACATCTCAGTCGGACTTTCTTTCGATGATATCGCTGTTGTTGCTGCTTTCCTTTTTGAGCTATGCCTGTGCATGCGAGTTTTTTGGACACTTTCAGCCTGAGCACATGACATCATTATGTCGGCATTTTGTCTGTGTGTATTATTAAAGTAAGTTTTTGTAGTTTTTTATTCTCCTTATTTGCCTCAATTTCTTCAGTTTACATTTTCTTTGCTTCATTCACGCGTAAGTGTTGCATTAGTGTCATCAACACTGATAATTTAGTCGCGGTCAGTTGCGTTAGCTTGGTGTTGATGACATCACTGGCACATGTAGATAATGTACGGTTATTTCTTAGAAAGAATTCGGTATGGCTGAAATTGGGCACAGAGTAACAACTGGGTGGTTAAAGAAACTCCATTTGGGTATATGACTTTGCTAAAAATTTGGTGGAATAGTGTTTAGTGCCTAAAGTTAGGCAACTAATACGTTATTATTATTACGAACAGCTCCTATTGGGCAAAATGCTTACAGAAACGCAAAAAATTTCAAACCAAAACCTAACTTAACATAGCATATCTTAACTTTACTTTATTTACCTTAGGATAACATAACTTGGCTTAATATAGCACATCATAACTTAACACAACATATTTTAACAAAACAAAACTTAGCTTAACTTAACTTAACTTAACTTAGCTTAACTTAACTTAACATAGCTTAACTTAACTTAACTTAACATAGCTTAACTTAGCTTAACTTAACTTAACTTAACATAGCTTAACTTAACTTAACTTAATTTAACTTAACTTAACTTAACTTAACTTAACTTAACTTAACTTAACGTAGCTTAACTTAACTTAACTTAATTTAACTTAACTAATTTAAAACTTTCGACATTGCTACATACTAATAAATATATTTGAAATTTTCGGGTTTATAAAACCAATTATTTGAATCAAAACAGTCCAGCATACCTATCACATATTGAGAACACATATTTGATATATGTATGTTGTATGTACACTTATACTTTCGGATTCTACCCACTAAACCAATTCTGTTAAAAGTAGATCCTTACAGAATACATTTCTCTAGCAATTTCTCTAATTTTTAACTGCGACGAAAACAATGTTGCGATCACTTCACACTGCTTATTAGTTAATTCAGAGGTAAGCAATATTAATGAAGCGTTACTGCAACAAACTGTAACACCCCATATTATCAGCAAAATGCTTTTTGCAACACCAAAGGCATAACAGAACAGAGCACATTGCAGCTACTCGCCACACCACGCGGAAATGGTGTCCAAAGAACTCATTGTTAGCATCAAAATAATAAGGTTAAGCATCTTGAGTAATCATTATAGCGGCAGCAACACCAACAACAAAAACAACGACAACAACAACATACCAACAACAAATTCTCCTTACGACAACAAACATTAGCAACAACAATGATAGAGCGCTGCACTTCTGTTGCAGAAAACGTTGTTGTTGTTGTTGAAAACGAAATAGAAGCAAAAAAATCAAAGTAATGAGAGAACAGTAAGAGAGGCTGTACAGACAACAACAACTATATCAACAGCAACAACACAAACATCAGGCGAAGGCTTTTAAGCCACACCGAGGGCATTCCTTGTAATTGAACATTAACGAGAACAACTCAACTCAGGTCTACAAATACAACAAATATTTCACAAAAACAACAACAAATCAACTTAGAGTGATGCACTGCACCACTCTGCACTGCACTGAAATGAACTTTGAATAGAGCAAAATAGTAGTTGCCATGCGGGCGGTGGAGGCGGAAGCATTGTGGCAGCAAGAATGCAATCATAATATAACGGGTCATAATCAGCCGAGAGCCACTAGCAGCCAGCCAGCATCTTGCAACAACACCGCCGCGGCCAGTAAATAGTGCAACCGACGTGTAATAGCAACAATAAAAAAAGAGTTTGAATGAAGAAAATTGCAAGCGGAAAAAATGCTAACAACAACAGCAACAACGAAATAAAAAGTAAATAGTGTGTCGCAATGCAAACTCCGCCCAACGTTGTGCTACAGCTTCATGCGCTCGCATGGCGGATAGGCATGAGCTTAGCATTTTCGCACAACAACAATGCAGCTGCCGCCCTCTGCCATTCTAGGCGAGCGGCGCAATTTTGTGCTTCTTGTGCGTTTGCTTGTTGTTGCTGTTGCTGTCATAATTTTTGCCAATTTCAATTCTAGCTGGTTGCTCGGTGTTGTTCGGGACCACGCGCGCGTCAGCTGGCAGGCTGGTAGCTACGTGGCCGCTGCCACTCAATAATGTTGTTGGCATTGACGATTCAACTACAAGCCAGATCGTATTACTACAGCTTGCACTAAATTGGTTTGCTGTCTTGCAAAAGCCACAGTTCGCTGTGCATTTGCATAGCAGCACATTGAGACAAACACACAAACACACATGCAAGCAGCCAATCACTCACATCACATATTCCTCTTAACTTTTCTTAGGAGTATCTTCGTTGCTGAGGATAAATTCACCTTTTTGCGATCTCTGCAAGATGCAAGCTATAAAAATATATACACACACGCATACATACATCCACACACCTGATTCTATTTGTTCTGTAAATTGTGTGAACCCAAGTTGTTGAACTACTTTCGCAAAATAACGGACATTATATTCGTATGGCTAATGAAGAGCGACCTAAATATTTGCCTCGTCGATGTGTGGAAAATTGTGTTAGGAATTCGCCGCATTAAATTAAATACATACATACATGCAATGCACATTAATGAAAGATGGGAATATCGTCGTCATGTTTTAGTTCACCAACACGGTGAATTTCCTTTGTAATTGGCTCCACTGCATTTTAGCGTAATTAAATTAATAAGCAATTACAAAGCAAATTATGGGATTAAGTGTAAATATACTGCATACATACATATATATATATATATATAGCTTTCCATATATAGTGTGTTTTGTAATGAAAGCGGACAAAATTGAGTAATAAAGTAAATAATTCAAAGGAAATATGTTGAATTGAGTTGCAGTTTAATCGTGTGAATGTTAGAGAATAAGACCATACATGTTATGTATAAATTGAATTACTCCGCAAAATTACTTTAAGCGCCCGAATGTAGACTATACTTTGCGAATAACTCTTTGCATTTGCTATGGAAAGACCTCATTACGAGAACTATTTTCAGAAGTGCATGAAATAAAAGAATATAGCATAACTTAATCTAGCTTGGCTTAGCTTAACTCAACTTAACTTCAATTAAGATAACTTAACTTACTTTACTTTACTTATTTTAACTTAGCCTAATTTAATTTAACTTAACTCAATTTGGTAAGGCCGAATTAAGAAAAAAATTCAAGAAATGCAAAAAATAAAGCAGCTTAATATAACTTAACTTAACCTCACCTAAATTAGCTTAACATAATTGGGCATTACTTAACTTAACTTAACCTAACTTAACTTAACTTAACTTAACTTAACTTAACTTAACTTAACTTAACTTAACTTAACTTAACTTAACTTAACTTAACTTAACTTAACTTAACTTAACTTAACTTAACGTAACTTAACTTAACTTAATTTAACTTAACTTAACTTAACTTAATTTAAATTAACGTAACTCAACATAACCTAACTTAGTTTCACTTAACGTAACTCAACTTAGCTTAACTTAACTTAATATATGTATAATACATGAGATACATAATATTTTTCTGTCAAAACATTAAGTTAATTTAAGTTAACTGAACCTACTTAAAACACTGTCAAATATGTAGTCTTCATTTATTAAAAATATATATATGTAAATATTTTTGTAAAAAAGCATCCTACCAAATTTTTCTCAAAACATAATGTGACCAACAAGTTTCTCCATTTACCAAATGATCATGAATGCTTACTGCAGACTTGTTTGCACCGCAACTCTAAAATTGCAAATTTTTGCACCAATCATACTATTTCTAGCCCATTATAGTATTCATATAATAAAAAAAACATCTCCAATGAGTCAATACGCAGTTAAGAAAATCCTTTTATAAAAAACTCTATTACAAAAAAATTTAATTTTCGAAAACAGCGCTCTAGTGTAGGAGTTTAGAAGACGGAGCAATAATTGAGAGCAAATTTAGTACGCAAAATGTGATCTGGGTATAGATTAGATGTATACTCTTCGATCTATGGTCTATTGTGCCGTGGGTTTGCAATAAAAACTGACTTAACACTTGCCCTTTCCATGGTTAACTCTGATATTGATTGTAATGATGTTCAGCGAAATAATTAATTTTATAAAGAGCAAGAACTTTTGGCTTTGGTAGGGCTTCTTTTGTTAGCTGCAGTATGTGTCTTGACGCCAGCAGAATAACTGATGTTCTAACGGATCAATAAACAGAACTACTATTAAATTCTGAGAATTCGAATGAAATTAATTTGAAGACACCAAATTGTTTTATATTTCATTTGATATAATATATAGTATTTTGTAGTTTAGATTTTATGCTCAATTATTATAAAGTTTGGACCTGTAAAACTGAGTTTTTCATATCAATAACTTTATCCAATTTGCTTGGCATTTACTAAACATCTACTTATTTTTATCTAATATTTTATTATTTAGCATTTTCGCATGTAATTTATTTAATAACTGACCAATTTGTACCGCATCAGAGAACCTTCGCTTTATATGTATGTCAAGAAGATTACCACATAAGCATGATTATATCTTCTGACAAGTTTTAGATTTAGTTTGGCTAAAGTAATGAAGCATCGAATGTGCGAAACAAGTGCCTTCACGCTTAAAAGATTACTTTGGCGGCTAATTAAATTATAGCTGAAATTTCAATTTCACGCATTAACAGAAAATAATAAGGCATGAAGGACTGCTGACCATGTAATTTGCGGCATACAACAACAGTGTTCGTTAACTACGTAACTGTGGGTATTACAACAAATATCATTGGTGGTTCATTTGCGAATGTCAGTGACAGCATTGTCAGCACATTTGGGTTGTTAAAGCATTTAACAATTTAATTTACTAACTATTGTGCACTTGTATCTAAGCTATTATGAAAACACATACGCACACCAGCTTTAAATAAATATATGTTTATCGGCAGTTATTCACGTTCATGCCGCAATTGAAAGTTGTTTTGCCGCTTGGCTTGTGATAAACAGCTGAATGGCTGCAGTTGAAGGCCAATGTGACCTGCCACGAAGCCAACTTGTTCAACCAAAATGAGAAAAAATGCTAAAAAAATATTGAAATAAAATATACAAAACTCAAAAGGCGGCAAACGAAAGACTTAAGCGACAAACTCGATGCAAAATATTACATACAGTTCATTAAAAATTATTTAACTTTGCACTTTTAAACTTTTGTTTTTGCGCATGTGTGCTTTGCATTTACTAACTATGTTTGCTGCCCGCTCGGTTGTGCAGAAGTTGCCAAACGGTTAATTAATAGTAAATGATTGCATTTGCGGCACTTCAGTGGTACGGCAGACAAGCAGACAAGTGAACAAATGCTGATGCAACAAAAAATTGTGTGGCAAAGGCGCATCTCTGCCGCAAAAACCACATTTCTGCAATGCAAAGAAGCGGCATCTTGGCTCTTGGCAGCATCATCTTTTTTTCTGTTTGTTTTTGTTTTGGTTTATTGGTTCGTGTCACCTCGTTTTACTGCATGCATAAATAATCGCAATGTCGCACCAGAGCAGCAAAGGAGCAAAACAAAAAAACGCAAGATAATAGAAAAAGTTTAGCCGAGAATAAAAACAATGCCCCAATGGATATTCAGCGTTGTCACTTATGTGTGGTTAATTTCGTGAAACGTAAGTTGCTGTTGAAATAAAAAAAAATATTTCAGATACAATAAAGAAGCTAGAAAGCTAACAAGAAATATGTTTTGCAGAAAATAACAAATTAATTTGTACAAGCTAAGTACTGACATTTTGGCCGTCCAAGATTAGAGTAAAAGATTAAGTGATGAACTTTGTTACATACAATTTTACGGATTCAAGAAATTTCTAAGCCTTCGGTATGTTAGATATTAATTGTTGTTTCGGCAAATAGTTTCAGAGATAGCAGCGTTTTCATAAGAAAGCGATGTTTTCGGAATCGATAAGTAAAAATGCACCGAAACGGCTTGACATAGCGTTCTTCGTAGGTATATTTGTCAGATAATGATAGAAGCATTAAGCTTGTTATTAATAATTTGGACTTATCAAAAGAATACCTCGATAACAACCGACTTCAAAGTTCAGTTTCGTGAAACTAACCTCGAGTGCATACGTTCTCAAGGTTGTATCTTTGGAACTACTTGAAGGATTAACTTGAATATTTAGGACATTCTAGAGGCGTTGTAAAATTTTATAAGACAATAAAACATCGATTTTTTGAAACCCGAAAACCTATGTAACCCCTTCATTTTTTCGTCGATTTCATAGGAATTTATAAAAAAATATTTTTTCTATTTATTAAAGCCTATAAAAGAATAAACAAGCACAAGTTTTCCAAAAAAAAAACTTCAAACCCAAATCATAGCCAACTCAGAACCCTCCTTAAGCTGAACAGTAAATAACAATCAAAATCCAACAACAAAACCAAAATGCGACAGATTAAAGTTCAAATCCACTGTTTGCCAATACTTCGTTCCCCGTTCGTGTGTTCCCATTGCACTTTGGTTGCTGTGATGCGTCGCTTTGGCGCTGCTTACCTACTTTTCGGCGAGTTCATGTCAAAAGTCAAAACGAGTGTGGCAACTGCACGGCAAGTAGTTGTATCTTGCTGGAGCTAAAACAAAAAATTTCAGTTTCTCATATTTTAATAGGGTTTCGACATTTTCCACTAAGCAGATGCGCCAATATGCATGCGGAGCTTCCGCCACCAGCACTCCTTGGGCAATGGCGTTGTCACGCGGCAGCAAATTTTGCACATTAATTTAACTAAATATTCGCATGCAACTGCGCTGCTGCAACCACTGTCAAGAAACTGGTTTTTACGGCTTTTGCTGTTGCTAACGCGTCGCTATTGTCAGGCTGCGCAGGTGCAGCATCTGTCAAAATGTGCCTAACGGTGTTTTGCTAGTTATTTTTATTTTATTGCTTTCGGTTTGTTGTTCTGCTTGCGCTTGTTGTTGCTGTTGCCTAACAACAGCGGCTGCCATTTAGCATATTCTCGCTGTTGGATGGCTGCGGCCAGCACTTCACCAGTCTTCACCGCTCTGCCACATCCAGTGACATTTGCTTGCAACACAAGTGTGCGGCTGTGCACTCGCAATGGCAGTAATTTTTCTTAATGAATGCGCGAATATCCAAACGGTTTTAATGCGCCAGCATATTGCCATTGGCTGGCTAGATATATAAATTACCCACCCAGTGTATATCTGATATATCTTTATGTTTATAAATGTGTGTGTGAGTATGTAATATGCGTGTTGGTGTATTATGAAGGAACACTTTGATCTAAGTTGCTGGTTTTTTTATTCTTCTTATTTGTTGTTTTGTTGGCGGTAAAGTTGCAAGTTCTTTGTATTTGCATGTGTTTGTTGTTGTTTGCAAAGAGCAAAAGTAAAATTATTACTCACTGACTTCTAATGTTGCCTGCGGTTGTTGGTGGTCTGTTATTCAAAGAACTAAGTAGCACTCATGGTGATATATTTGATGTTTTTGCCGAGAGGAGACTAAGTCTTTATGCTCGTATATATGAATGAGGCAATATTTGTATGCTACAAAGAATTGTTACCATAAATATATTTTTCTTATAGGTTATATCTACTTGCAAGTCATGAAAAAACTCGTTTTGTCTTAAATACCTTTTGAATAGACATTTTTGATAAATAAAATGTGGCCATTTACACCATTTTATGTATATAATAATTCATTTTAAAAATTTGGATCTTCCCTGATAACTTAATCATCTCCAGGAAATGTACATTTCATAGTGTGGCTGAAAAAATCCAAATTACGATAATCTAAATTGTACGCTCAAAACTCCTTCGATTATTACCTAAGAAATGTATTAAAAATGTCGTGCCAATATTTCAAGTTCATGGGTGTATCCTTTTCAGAGAAAATTTGGCTCAGATTAGTTTGCATATACTAGAAGAGCAAAGCCTAAAAAGCCTTATTTGCCTCATAGGCCCAAACAATTTCGTTCGAAATTCGGAAAAATGTATCTACTAAGTCTACGGCATTACCCACGTACATACACCTAAAAAGTGAGGTCAAATGTCTTTCTTCGGCTATACTAACTTATATGTTGCTGTCTGGATAACTTCTTGGATCTTTGTTTTATATAAAATACTTCAATTAAGAGTCTGGAGCCAGCAGTAAAAATATCCGTAGCTCAAGTAGCTTGGTGATCTATAATAGCTTGATCTGTTTCGCAAAAATTGTTCTGCACCTAAACCGAAACATTGGATATATATATAACTGTATATATTTAGTTGTACGATAAGGTGCAACTATAAAAATTTCATATATTATAGACATAGTTTTGTGTTTCAGCATTTTCTATATAAATATATTTTTTTGATTACCTCGTGGCATTAAAAATCATTTACAATGTCGATAAAAAAATGTTAAATATCTATAACTTGAATTCCCAAATAAAATCTAAGCTTTTATTTCACTAGCTAAAAATAAAAACGAGTTTTTAATTAACGTGCACTGCAAGAAAGTTGCTTATAATTGCAATTATCGCAAGCGTTTTCATTAAAACTAAATTAAATGGTAAACAAAACGGTCACACCGCTGCCGATTACAGTCACATTGGCAACCGCAGAGAGCAACAAGCGAAAAGTGTTGGAAAAAGTAATTCGCTATTTAAATCAAATCAATTGGCAAAGTTAGAAGAGCGAAAAAAATGTGTGTCAACGCCAGCGGCTGTCATGCGAGCTGATCAAACGAACATAAAATGAAACGCAAATGAGCACTCACATATATACACATACATACATACATATGTACATACCTGTTAATTGTTATTACATATAGCATGGTTTCAGTGATATGACTACATATGTACATATATCTGTATGCTAGTAATTGTGCCTCACAAATGTCTATCTTTGTGTGAAATCGAAACTGTAAATCTGTATGTTGCACAAAGATTGTTGTTATAAATAGCTTACCAGAATATACGAGTATAATGAATGTGAAAGTGTGAAAAAATGGCAAAATCAGTAGAGCATAGCAGGTTTACACACTTTCAGCAATTTGCACGCTAAAAGCGCTGCCGCGAGCAATTATTTTGCAATTCTGTAGAACTGTATGCTATTCACCATTTCTTTCTTCCTTCTTAAATTATTTTTTGTTCCTTTTGCAAAGATTCATTTTAAGTTTTAAGTTTTAAGTTTTATATGTTAAGTTTTAAGTTTTATGTTTTAAGTTGTAAGTTGTAAGCTGTAAGTTGTAAGTTGTAAGTTTTAAGTTGTAAGTTGTAAGTTGTAAGTAGTAAGTTGTAAGTTGTAAGTTTTAAGTTTTAAGTTTTAAGTTTTAAGTTTTAAGTTTTAAGTTTTAAGTTTTATATTTTAAGTTTTAAGTTTTAAGTTTTAAGTTTCAAGTTTCAAGTTTTAAGTTTTAAATTTTAAGTTTTAAATGTTAAGTTTTAAGTTTTAAGTTTTAAGTTTTAAGTTTTAAGTTTAAGTTTTAAGTTTTAAGTTTTAAGTTTTAAGTTTTAAGTTTTAAGTTTTAAGTTTTAAGTTTTAAGTTTTATTTTAAGTTTTAAGTTTTAGTTTTAAGGTTTTTTTAAGTTTTAAGTTTTAAGTTTTTTTAAGTTTTAAGTTTTAAGTTTTAATTTTAAGTTTTAAGTTTTAAGTTTTAGTTTTAAGTTTAAGTTTTAAGTTTTAAGTTTTAAGTTTTAAAGTTTTAAGTTTTAAGTTTTAAGTTTTAAGTTTTAAGTTTTTGGTTTTAAAGTTTTAAGTTTTAAGTTTTAAGTTTTAAGTTTTAAAGTTTTAAGTTTTAAGTTTAAGTTTTAAGTTTTAAGTTTTTAAGTTTTAAGTTTTAAGTTTTAGGTTTTAAGTTTTAAGTTTTAAGTTTTAGGTTTTAATTAACAATTTTCATTTTAAATATTTAATTTTTAAGTTTTAAGTTTTGGATTTAGATTTAATTATGGTTTTAATTTTAATTTTAATCTGGATTCTAATTTTATTTTAATATCAAGTTTAATTAAAATTTTAATATTAACTTATAATCAAATTTAATTTAATTAACCACTAAAAACCAATATCTGCAAAAGAGGCCATTAAGCTGAAACCCAATCAATTACTAGCATTTTCGCATGCAAAATTCGCCTTTAATTATAAAATCCACTTGTTCGAGCAAAGGCTTAGTTAGTTAGTTGGCTGGAACCAACCTTGCAGACGATAAGCATCTTCAACGTTTGCTCAAATAGCAATTACTCGCAACTGCAAAAGGCAGAAGAATGTGTCGGAGCCTAAAAACTAGTGAGCACGTCGCAAACAACAACAATAACTACATAAGTAAATAATGAACCGCCGCAGTGGCGCTGCCAGCAAACAGCAACGGCAAAAGTCGCTCGCGCTGCCCAAAATGCCAATTTAAATTGACTGAAACTAAAATAATTGCCGAACTAAATCCAGCAGGGAATTGAGTTGTGGCAACAGTGAACGAGTTAGAGCTCTAAAAGCCACAGGAGAACTAGGCGCAGAAAGAGAGTGCAGGAGAGGGAGCGTTTGGGGGTACATATGCAAGTGTAAAGATCTAACTAAAATTGATTAGACAAAAGCAAAAATCAGCTACAATTTACATGGCAGGCTTAAGCGGATAAAAACGTTGCTGTCACTAAATGCAACAGTGTCCGCACAAGCAACCAAATAAAACAGAGAATAAGGAAAAATAATAAAGGGTAGCACGAAGCACACTAGTAAGTCTGGTAAGCTTTTCTGCATTTCCTCGCCTTTTCTTTGCTTCACTTGCTCGCGCATGCAACAACAACAAATGTAATGGTAAAATAATAATACAAAAATTCGCGCATAATTTATGCAAAATTGGCGAAAACGTAGCGGAAATCAGGTTAAACCGCACTCAGCGTTTAAGGTGGCGCGTCGGCAGCGGCAGTTCGATCGTGTAATCGATCAGACGTTTGCAACGACCGGTTAGGCCAGCAGGACCAACGCGGTGCGACTGGGGAATCACTATCCGGCTGTGGCTAGACCTGAGGCGTCTCTTCGGTGGCGCTGTACATTTTCACCGCAACTTTTTTTATTAGTTTTGTTACACATAAATATATGTATATATAGTTTCTTTTTTTTTATTTTTTTTCGATTTTTTTTTGTTATTTTTGTTGTTAGCATGCGTGCTGTCAAACAAGTTAACAAATCTGGTCAATTGCGGTAAATGTTGCAGTTTCCATAAGTAAGTACCGTTATCTAGTGCAATAAATCTATTGGGAATTGAAAACAAAAAAGAAACAAAAACACTTTATATGCACACACACGTGACTTTACACATATCTGTATACGTTTTACTCAATGAGCTGGTGAAAAGGCGCTTGACTTGCTGAATGAGTGGATTTCATGTTGACGAATATGTTCAGTAATGATTTGACATTAGACGCAACGGTGGGCGATAAAGGCATATGCATATATCTACATATATGTATGTACATTGTACATATGTATGTATATATGTATATGTTTAAATGTACGATGTATAGTCGTATTGTGCGATATTTATATCATTATTCGACGATAACTTACTGAACGTGGATTTGTGAAAGCAATAGTAGTGTTATTGCATTAACAATATTATAAATTAACATAGCAAGCGTACATTTGAAGTGATATGTTCAAGAGTAAAGTGCCATATAGAATTCAGCGCCTAAAGTTATGCAATTTTTTCAAATACATTTTTTTATTATTTTTTGTTGTGAAAAATATTTTTCAAAATTTGTTCCAAAAGTAATATAGAAAAAATTAAATATTCTTTATAGAATCTAATATTTTTCTCTCTAATTGTATTTTTATTTCTTCAACTTTTCGTTAAAATAAGACGAATTTGAAACACATAAAAAAAGAAGAAACGTTAACTTCGGCTGCACCGAAGCTAATATAACCTTCACTGGTGCATTTCTTTTAGTAACTATGTGTTCAGTTTATATGGAAGCTATGTGCTATAGTTAACCGATCTGAACAATTTTTCGGAGATTGCATTGCTGCCCTAGAAAATAACCTGAGCTAACTTTTGTGAAGATACATTGTCAAATGCAAAAGTTTTCCATACAAGAACTTGATTTCGATCGTTCAGTTTGTATGGCAGCTATATGTTATAGTGGTCCGATATCAGCAGTTCCGACAAATGAGCAGCTTCTTGAAGAGAAAATGACGTTTGCAAAATTTCAAAAGGATATCTTAAAAACCGAGGGACTTGTTGGTATATATACAGACGGACAGACGGATGGACAGACGTACAGACAGACTTTCGGACATGGCTAAATCGACTCAGTTTAATATTCTGATCATTGATATATATACTTTATAGGGTCTCCGACGCTTCCTTCTGGGTGTTACAAACTTCGTGACAAACTTAATATACCCTGTTCAGGGTATACAAATATTAACAAAGCAGATTGACAGCGATTAAGTTGGACTCCAGAAATTATACTATTATTAGTTTTTACACATAACAACAATATATAAAATACTATATTCTGAAAAAATTGTTGTTTAAAAAAATCTTTCCCAAAGTATATCCAAATATTTTTTGTTCAACTTCCTATGGTTTTTTCATAAATAGTCTAGATGAAATCACATATAATATATTTTTTCCACCAAATTCCTTTTTTTATTACTTAAACTTTTTTATACCACATAAGATATTAATAATATTACCAATTGCATACATTTAGGCGTCTAGCTTTTGTTTTGAAATTATGTAATAGCATTTTTTCTCTAAATTAATTTTTTTAAGCTTAGTTAAAATCTTTCTCACAGAATTAGAATTTTTTTGTTTAAAATGTTTAAAATGCTTAAAAAATTATTGCTGGATTACATACAAAAATGAGTTTGCGCAATTACAATTCTCAACGCTACGTCTTCGGTTCGTTATAACTTATAACTTTACGAGACTTTATGAAACGCATAAATATAATACAATTTTCAGTGAATTAAAATTTTCAACATTTTTGGTTTGTTTTGTTAACTGTTGCCGTTCATCCACAGTTCTCTGATGACTCATGCATTTCCACTTCCTATGCACTTACTTGCTATTTAACCAATTTCTTTTTGTTTAATAAACTTAAGCAGCCGCATTGACCTATTGCACACTTTAACATTTTGAACTGCAAAAGCTATAAGTCAAAAAGAGTGAGTGAAAAACTTGTTAGTGGGTGAAAAACACAAGCAGATTAAATCCAAAAATAAAACAAAATAAATGAGAAATATACACAAATGCAAGGAAGAGAGAAAAAAGGCTGTGAAGCACAAGGCAGATGCGCAAACTCTCACAAGAAAATTTTTCGGGGAAAACAAAAAAAAAAAACAAATAGAATACATGCGATCAGCAGAGGCGGAAAAAACGCTTTTATTTTATTTATTTTTGGTTCAAAAAGTAACCGTGCAATGCCGAAATATCAAATGGCATCGTGACCAACTGGAATTTATCACAAACCAACGAAATATTCTTATCACTGTGCAGCGATCGCGCCAAAGTCTGCAATGACACACATTCACACAGCGACTTAACAAAAGCGCAGAGAAAGCAGCGCTGAATTGGCAATAGAGTACGTTAAAGAAGGCAATGACGTTGGCAGTAATATTTGGCGAATGAACAAACGAGCAAATGACTCGCTGATATATAGCAGAATTGTTTATATGTATGTATGTAAATATGGTTATCCACCGTCACTTCTGTCGCGCTTTCTATTTGGCTTATAAATTATACAGAATCCGTTTTGGACCGAGCAGAACGCTAGCGAGCAAGTGATTGCCTACGCTTTCTATATACTATGTGTTGTCCAAGCTAATTATGTAAGTGTGATTTATAAATATTGATTTTTATATACGCTTATGCTTTATGTTAGTTTGAGAGAGTGTGGTTAGAATGAGTAAAAAGAATTGTATCAGGCTGGCTTCAAATAAATAAACAAAAATTAGAATTTGTCGTGGACCAAATATGTAAATCGCTAGAGCAGGAAGGGTTACAGAAATAGCAAATTGAAAGTTAACTTAGAAAAGCTTTTTTCGTTGAAAACGAAATTGTACAAAGCTTTTGAAAATTACAGATTTTCAATTTATAATAACTCTAGTTTGTTATTTTGTGTCTTTACGATGCTGAGCTTTTCATTCGAATATGTCTTTTGAGCTTTCAGAGAATTCTATTGTTGTTTGTAGAAATGTGCAAAATTCTAGTATTTGAATAAATGTTTGGGTGTTTTAGTTGCCACAAACCTTTTATGGCCTCAAAAAGCTTTGGAATTTTGCACTCAATGTTGAAATGTATGAATTATAAGACATACAAATAGAAATAAAAATTGCATTGAACTTTAAAAATTCTAGTATTCTGAGCTCAAACTTTAGATAAGCTTTATTTGTATTTTTGAGTGTTTCAGGTGCTAGAAAGCTTTTGCGGCCCTAAAAAACTTTAAAGTTGTACAGTCAGTGTTGAAATTTATGTATTTTAACACAAAAAAATCGAAATAGCAATAAAGTTTAAAAGCTTTAGTTTTCGGTGCTCAAAGTTTAGATAAGTTTTTCTTATACATTTCGATATTTTAGGTTCAACAAAGCTTTTGTAGCCTTAAAAAGCTTTGAACTTGCGCACTCAAGGTTGAATTTTAAGACATAGAAATCAAAATGATATTTTTGATCTAATTTAAGGCTGTTAATCGGCGCTTTAATCGTATAAAGACTTTCGCTAGCAAAAATAAGAGATCGAGTTAAATCTTACATTAAGTCGAACTTTCTGCTTTTGTTAAACTGTGTATTTATTTAATCTGTATGTAAAGGCTAAAAGTCTCTCTTTTAACTAATAAAATGCTCCGAAAGTAAGCTTGAGCTTTGAAAGATGAGGAAATTTTTAAAACTTGTGTTAAATAAATATAAACAAGAAGTTTGGAATGAATATCCGTACTTACTTAAAAGCTTTAAATTTTAAGTTGTGCTGTTACTCAAAAGCTTTTAAAAAGATATATAGTTGAATTATTTAGATTTTTCAAAAAAACTTATCAGGATTTTTATCTAATTTACATGCATTTATCATACAAAATAATTATATTTGGTCCGCCAGCTTTAGTGCTTTCATTTTATTATCGACAGTTTCGTTCATATACAAAGTTCAATTGGGAAGTTCATTATGGGAAATGCAAAACCAAATATTTCTCAAAAGATTCCAAGATGAAAATCCCAGGGATTAAACAATTAACATGTTTCGCTCTGTTGAATTCTCGTAAATTCAGTTTGTACTGCACTAAACAACATTACAAGAACCGTTATTGTAATTATAGCTGCAGTGACAAGCGCTTCCGTTTAACACTTGAGCACTGACGTGCGACTACTTTGATGTTAAGCACTTAGGTACATATATATTTACATTGAAAACGTCAACAAAACTTCAAAGTTGTCAATATTGACTTACAATCAGCCGAAGTGCACAGGGGAGGGATTGAGTGTATGTAAAACCTCGTGAGCTTTCTATGTGAGCACTTTCTCTTTATACACACGTGATGTTCTCATCAAGTAATTTCTGCTTAAATGACCATTATGGCAGTGTTTAGCTTCCGGAAAGGGATATGCGGTCACATCAACTGCGGCAACAACAAAGACAACGGCGATAGAAGCAGTCAACACTTGTCAGCGCTTTTGTTTGCTTTGTGAGTTTGAGTAAGAAAAATGAATGCACGGAAAGCGTTAATTTTGGTATTGATTTCATTTGCTTTCGAAGACTTAGTAAACAAAGCGTTGTGCACTGGATGAACGAAACTGTTTGCGTCTCCTATTTGGGTTTATATGTATGTGAAGTTGGTGGGAGCTGATGGAAGAAGAAGCTTTAAAGCGTTTTTTTTAATTTCATTTTTGTAAGAAAAATATAGTATTTTATAATTTTTCTAAAAAAAATCAACACAGCTGGGTAGAGTTTTTTTTATATTTTTAAAAATTTCATACAAAACTTTTTTCCAGTGTTAGGTTTTTGTTGCCAATGACTGTATTAACTAAAAGTAAAAAAGGTGTGAAAAAGTTTTTTTCCAACCTTCTAATATCTACAATGCTCTGATCATTTAATTATGCTTGCCATGCACGAAGCGTGTTGTCATTGGAAAGTTAATAATCGATAATTGTGCACACATGAAACCTGTATGAAAGCACAGAGGTGCATATGTATGTACCTACCTTTGTATATGCACACATGGAGGTATGTAGCTGCATAGCTGCTGTTGCACTTAGCTTTCATTACGGTTAGCTGTAGGTTAGCGCAAAGAAACACGTTCCTCGGTACAAATGAAATTGATATAACAATTATCTAGCAGTTATAAGTAAGGCATGGGCTTGTCTGCTGGCACATACTCACAGGTATATATTATCTATGTAAACAAGCAAAACTTGAGCTTGCAAATGCAATGTAGAAAGTCGGCAAGGCAAAGCCAAGGGTAAAGGGGTGTGTCTGCAGACATTAGTCAATTCAAATTTTGACGGTAATATTTTTTTAAATTATTTTGTCTATAAGTATGTATTTGATTTTTTAACGTTAAGTAATTTTTAAAAACAATTAAATTTGTTTTGCTAATTAAAATTATTTTTTTTTAAGTTTTCTTTTTAAGATTTTTTTTTTTGATTTATAGGTTCGTGAATTTATTTAATAAAATAAAATTAATATGACTTAATTTTGGTAAATTAAAATATAGTGTTTCTTATAAATTTATTAATTTTTTTTTTTAATTTTTATTAGAGTCGTTTTTATTAGGTGTCTTTAATACCTGTTTTAGTTTTTTTTTTTAAATTCTGACAATATTTTTTTTTTTCTTTTTAATTTGCTGCCCTGCATATTTTCAAGCAACCATAAAAAATAATGTGGTATGAAATCTGAGGCGTGCGCATAAAGCCAGAAGTAACTGGGATTGTTCATAGCTAAATGAGCCTCTTGAGCGCGATCAGCTTACACAGTAAGAGCTTTTAGACAGACACACATACAGATTGAAGATACGAGCGCCTGCAATTGAAAGTGCAGACTTGTTGACGACGCCTGAAATATCCCTGGAGCACTGTAGTCACAGCGGCTCTGCCTTATCTGCGAACACATGCAGAATCCGAGTTAATGGTAAATATTTTCCCAAAAACTAAAACCACACAAGTTACAACACAGAAAAGGCGCGACCCATAGAAATCAATTTTGTCATAGGAAGACTCCATTAAGCGAATAAAGATATTAAATAGCTCGAAACAGAGAAAATCGCTAATCCACATTGCTTTATATTATTATTTTCCAAATTGTCGTTAGTATTTATGCTTTGGTATGTGTGCGTTTGTAGCGCTCTTGTGTTAGGTGGGTGTGCTCGCCGACGTCTGACTTGCTGGCTGGCGGGCTGTCTGTCTGCTTGCAGAGATAATATTCCGTCTTACTTCACGTGCAATTGATTGTTTCCAATGCAATGGTTTGACTCTGTGTAGTTTTGCGGAATGCCGGTGCAATAAAATGCCAATACTGTTTTGTTGTTTTTACAAAAATAACCGGTTGCTGATGTGTGGTGGATATATTCAATACTGCTGCAGTGATGTAGGTGTGCCTCACGTTCCTGAACCAATTATTTTGGTTTTTATTGATTTTATTGGCATTGTCAGCATTTGCTTGTTTTTTGTGCTCCAAAGTTTCGCAGTATTTTACAGTTATTTCGTCTGTCTTGACTTGTATATGTCACATACTGATTTTTGGCAAGTGAGGCATTTATTAGTGTTAAAATGCTTCAATCAGGTAGGAACCATAGAGTTTATAGAGAGCTATGGCTGAAGTAATATTCAGAGGACTTAAAATGTTTTCTATTTATATATTTGCTTGATGTAAGTATCAGCTAAGTATTTTGAGATATACTTTCATACTATTTTAAGGGCCAAGATTTTTTGTAAATCGTAAATCCGACAGTATTATTAAAAAAAAAAAAAATATTATTAAATTATTTTTTTTGAGCATTTTTTTTTGTAGGTTTAGTTCAAAAATTTGTAATCTGGAAAAAATTTTTTTCTTATAAAAAATGTACATTTATAAAATTTGACGCTTGCTCACATGTTAGAGGAAATTATTTAATTTAATATCAAACAAAAAAACAAACATGTCTACATCTAGGCGATATTTATATTTTTTCGAATTTACTGTGTGCCTAAAATGTTATTTTAGGTATACTTAAGGATGTGTGATGAACATGCTTATGTAAGACACTTTATAAAAAGCCTAGTAAGAATTAAATAACATAATAAACACTGTAATTTAGGGTGAACTAATTCCCCAGAAGTGATCTAAAAACTTTGGTGTTGAAAGAAATTTTTGAATAAGGTTACAATTATCAGTATGAAATACATATATCGAAGAAACGAAAGTCTCTGCGAGCCAATACGTATATTACCATAAATTATTTTATAAATATTGCCTAAACTTTGGAGTATTTTTTGCACTGTACATTAAGAGACAAAATTAATCTACACCATACTACTAATAGACTTTCTTTGAAATTTTAAAATTCTTCATTTATTCTCCAAAATTCCCCTCAAAGTAATCCCATTTGGCCCCAATACACCTTTGCCAACTTTTTTCCAATACTCGAAACAGATTTTCCGGAATAGCCTTCAATGCGTGTAACGATTCGCGTTTATTGTCTTCAAAAAAACGGTTTCCCTGGAGCAGTCATTTGGACTCAATAAATAGTAAGAAGTCGCACCGGGTTAATTTAGGCGAACTGGGTGGTTGCCGTACGACGTATAATACTCAAATAGTATAAGTTATAATATGTTTCATAACATTTCGGTAGTCAGAAAGCATTGTTTCACAGACGTACAAATGCGGCGATGTTTTTCGAAAAAAATTTTGATTTCGAAACCAATCGTGCTTTCACTTTTCTTAGGCCAAAATTTCAATCTTTCATAATCCAAAGATGCCAGTGAGATCTCTGTCTGTGAATCAATTTCTTTATTTTATTGAGGTGGTGCTCATCAGTTGATGCTGATGGCAGTCCTAGACGTGGTTTGTCATTAACGCGTTCTCGACCTTCTCTAAATATTTGTGCCAATCCAAATCAATTCCTCCCGAAAAACATTTATCACACAAGGCTTTTTCTAACATTATGGAACTTCTTTGTTGAATAATTTCACTCATCGTAAAAATCCCCGAATACACCATATGTACCTCAGAAAGAGAAGCGTATACTAAACACTAATGATTATTTTGATGTGATATTTGGCACAGATGTCACTCATGACTCATCAACCAAGAAAAATACTTTAAAAGTGTGGTTCTGATTCCTGCCTTTTCCGAAACCTAGTAATAATTTCTAGAATGTCAAAAAAAAAAAAAATATCCAAAATAGAGTTCAATGTGCTTTTTATTCAGTTTTGCCTTCTATTACAGCTGTAATGAAGTTAGCCTCAAGCAATATTTTTGCATAATATAGTCGACTATGTGACATAGTGAGTGTGGGTATTAATTCAGATTTAATGCCATAGTAAATATGTTAATATAGATTTATTAGAATACCGTTTGCGTGTAAAATTAATGAAAAGCAGATGAGCCAAACTTAAAGAAACACAAGAAAAAACAAAAAAAAAAAAAAATTAAAATGTGAAATTTAGGCTTATTTTGAAAGCTTATATATCGTCTTTGTGGTAAGTTCGCAAAATTGCCTCAGGTGTAAACGACATACAAAAAAAGATAAAGCACCGAATTAGCATGTCCACATCTATTTATTTAAATTAGCGATTTCTTCAGCTTTGACATTCTCTCACTTTTGTAGAGCAGTTGACCAAAAACTCTTGCTCTAAAAATAGGCTTGTGTACAAGAAATTAAAGAGCGAACGGAAGATCAAACGATTTGGACCTCACAAAGGCATGTGGCTTAGCGCTAAAAATGGATTTTTAATTTGCGTCTTTAATTTGAAAACAAAGAGTGCTGACGAATAAGTAAAGAAGAAGCAAAAATTGCGAAAACTTGCTGCCATTTATTTGCATGCCACATAATGTGTACGCAAGTGAAAAAAGAACTGTCAAAAAAAAAACTTAGAAATTATGTGCGTGACACATTTTGATTATTACAGGCTCACTCGCTTGTCTGCATACAAATCTATATTGCGAGGCACACACAAGTGCCTGTCTCGCTGGGTGACCCACTTTTTGTGCATGTTAACGGTAAAATTTTAATAGTTTTTCACTTACGAAGTGACGAAATAAAGCGTTGAGCTGTAAATTGCTTAAATGCATTGGCAATTGCTGTTGTTTTTGTGTATATTTTTACAACTTGGACATTTAAATCGCTAAAGCGTGGATTATTACTTTGTCTGGCGTGACTCACAGTAATTGGTTGATTGACGGAGTGCTCACTTTCGAAGAAGTGGCGGTGAAGAGGCGGTTCAGAAATAAATTAGGAATTTCCGAAACCAAAACTAGTGAAAAAGGGAGTCGGCAGTCTAGGTAATGTAAAAAAGTTTAGAGGAAAGAAATTCAGATTTTAATTTGCTTAACTACTTTCTTTTACTTGAGAAAATACCATTTTTTCTGTTGACTTGAAGATGGCTTTAAAAAAGCAAAATTCGATTGAAAAATTTTAGAAAGCAAATGTCTTTACTATTAAAGTTAGTTATGCATCATTATATGTATGACACCAACACAAACCAGTCACAAAAATCGTGGCCTACATTTTGGCGCGTAAAACTAAATTTCTGATATTGGAAGGATATTAACATATAGCTTTCAATATTCTATTTATAAGATTATTGCCTATATTTTGGTGAAGTGGATATAGTAATATTTAAATTATAAAGACTGAACTCATCTAACTTACTTTCGATATTTTTCAAACAACTTCTTTCTGCACAATTTTGTCAGTTATAAGCTTTTCTTTGATTGAAAGCATAGGTATTACAAGGAAATTATACTGAGAATACTTATTTACAATAATTAAGGCAGCATTTGACAGCAAAAACGTTGCCTACATTTAAGCGCAGCGATTTAAGTCTTAACAAAAAATGTGCTCTAAGTTTCAAAGCAGTTCTCCAATCAGTCGTTATGAAATTTTTTTTAAATATGGTCACACATCTTTTCAAAAAATACCAAAACTACATCTCTGGCAATGTTTCACATAGTTTTCTTGACTTGTCTTCAGGTATTTTAATTTTAGAAAAAAAAATGTCGATAATTGTAAAAATGCCACTCTGCCAATGTTCCACAAAATTTTCTTGTTTTAAGTTTAGGTATTTTAGTTATACAGAAATTTTATTGAGAACTCAATCTGACCTTATGGTACTTGCTATGTATTATTTTCTATTGCTAAGCGATATATATTTTTTTATTTATGAAAATTTAAACTTCATTATTGGCCACAAATTTGATCTACATGCTCATAAATACTCAAATAACAAAAACAAAAAAAACATTGGCATCAATCCCAACCCACAAAAATGTGCTTTACTTAAACCACAAAATCATTTCAATGACAGCAAAAACAGCCCCACAAGCGAAGGCGAGCGCTGTAGAATACGTAGGAGCAAAGCTACTTACATGAAACTGCTTGAGAGTTTGTATAAAAATCAAAGCGATGAGTGATGGTACAATGAATGAACGGGTGAATAAGTGAATGATTCTCAGTACGAAACAAATATTTATATTTTAAATTAAATGAACAAATACTTGCAAACAAGCAGATTGGCCACCAATTGTCAATATTTTACTAAAATAAAAACAAAAATAAATGCCAAACAATTGCAAATATATTTTTGAACAGTGTTTGTTGTTGTTTTCACTCTAAACATTTGCGCGTTTATTTCTCCAACGCAATTTGTTTGCTGCTGCTTTAATTCACTTCCATGGCAAAGCTAGAATGACTCAGTGCTCTCTTTAATATATACTTTATAGCAGCAACAACTCTATCAGCGATAGCTTCTAACACAGAGCTCAACAAAAAGAAACTGGAAAAAGAAATAGTGCGCCAATGAGTCTGCGATGGCAATCAGCGTTTATTTGTTGGCACCTGCAGCTAAACTGTTAAAGCCGCCACGCCACAGGCAAATTAATTACGTCAAATATAAATAAAATAATTTTTATAACAAAAACAACAAAACTAATTTTTTGTTTAGTTTAGTTGAGCTGGCTAACAAGCGCGTTAAACTGTTGCAAAGCTTAATTGTCAAACAAAAAATTTTTCGGCGCATTGGAGCTGAACTCATTGCTGTTGGCAGATATGAACGCGTGCCAACTACACATACACGTATATTTTATGCATATGTGTGTTTGCGTGTGCACACATTCAACTATGTGTATTTGTGTGTGTATCGTGTATTTAAGGCAGCTTCCAGAGGTGCACTTAATCAGTGGCAGGCAAATAAATCAAGAATTATATGAGCGACCACTCCTTGCGGCCTATGTGTTGGGATGTTTGAATTCTGTGCGAACGTAAAGCAACTTAATAAAAGAAGGAAAAAATAAAAATAAATACATAACGTTTCGATTACTATTAAAATCTCATAATTGCAAAGATTTTTTCAGGTATTTACGATTCAATTGTTCAGAGCATTGAAATGAGCTAGGTCTACTCCTACATATATGTATATACCAATCTACCCGCAAAAATAATTAAAATGTCTGTGTCAACATTTCGGTCATGAATACATACATTCATCATGGAAGATGTATATAAGCAAAACTTAAACTTAATTGAATACCGCGCTCATGTAAAGTTACAAACAAAAAATTTATTTATTACCGAAATTATTTTCAGATGCCGTGTGTTAATTTGCCTAAGGAAAACATAAAAAATTATTTTTACAAAATTCGGCACATTGTCATGAGCACCATTAAGAACCTGACATGAATTCACAAGGTTTTCATCTTTTTTATTTTACAGCAAAACGCAAAACAAATTCAAGCCATAATGTAGTGCTGCCATATTTATGGTAACAACAAAGGAATAAGAGGCTTTATAAAACTTTTAAAGAAGACTGAAAAGAGCAAATAGCTAGAAGAAAACAAGCGGTACTTTTGCGCATACAATTTATATATTAATAATAAACGCTTAAAGTTAGCAGTTGGCAGACACACCCAAAAAATATGGCGCGCTGACAGTTTGACGAATAATTGTTGTTTGCAAATGTGCATGTATGTGTGTTTTGACTGTTTTTGGTTTCATTTGCTTTTTAAAAGAATTTTGGCACTAATAACTTATGTTATCATTTTTTTTTTCTAATTTTGACTTCTAAGCTAGATTTTTTTGTGGCCGCCGGTAGTGTAAAATGAAGGAACGACAAGCGCACATAAAGGTTTTTAATGCATCAATAATCAGTCATCTAAGGTACGAACAAGTCGTCAAGCGACGCGTGTGATGCGGCCGCAAGGCTCACAAAAGAAGTATTATACTCTGCAATTACGGGCAGACAAGGTGTGGGTATGTGGGAAGAAACTCCCTTTTGGTTGTATATAAATTTTGTTGTATTATAAATTTTTATTTTTTTGTTGTTGCTTTTGAGTAATACAATTTTTTCATAATTGTAAGGTTACTAAATAATATTTTTTTCAAAAATTTAATTTTATTTGTATTTACTTTTCTATTTTATTTATAAAAATAAATAAATTTCAAATATATATATATTTTTCAAATATAAAATTTTTTTTTGTTTCTAAATAACTTTTGTTTATTAAAATATTTTTTTCCAAATTTTCTAAAATTTTTATTTGATTGTATTTCTTTAATTTGTATTTATATTCTTTAATATAAAAATAATTTTAATTATTTTTATTTTTTTAATTAATTTATTTTTTAAATTTTATAATAGATTTTTTTTTATAATTTTTGTCTTCCGCCAAATTTTCTAAAAGTTATTTTTAACATTTCTATTTTATTTTTAATTATTCTTATTTGTTTTTAATGTTGTCACTTTTTTGTTGATTAAAAGTTATTTATATCTTTTTTTTTATACAAAAAATAAAGTTTAATTATTTTTAATTTTATTTCTTACTATAGTAGTTTTTTTTATAGTCGAATTTTTTTCATAATATTTTTCTTTCCGTCAATCACATGCTCTGTGCTTACAAAAGGCATTGCGCCGCTTCTACAAAAGACTTAAGCAACGAACCTGTTCGTGTTCAATCGCTTTGCGTTATTTAATCCATGATTGCTTGTGTGCTTTCGGCGCCTGCGTTGAATATAAATTGGACTTAATTTCGAAACCAATTAAATTCTTTTATATGCGCCAATTTAAGGAAAAAAGCATGCATGTGCATTTATATTAAGATTAACAACACATTTGCATATGAATATGAGTTTTACAAATTTGTAAGCGTCGTAAGTTTGTTGATGGTAAAGGCAAAAGTTTGCAGTTAAAGTTGCAGGCGTTGCTTGGCATATTTTGCTAATGTTTATTTATTCATGAGGAAATTAAACCTTAATCCAGTTGTTGTCAAACATTTTTTGCTCTTGTTTTGATACAAAAATTTCAATCAAATACAATCATCAAAGACAAAATTTACGAATATATGTTTGTTAAATGAAAAATGATGATATATTTACATTCGTGAAATGATTTAATTTAAGGAAAACTTTTTCTAAAAATTTCCGAAAAAACAAAATTTCTAACAAAAATTTAAATAAATCAGATTTATTTGTTATAAAATACATATTTTGTTTTAAGCAAGAGAAAAGATAATTTCAAATATTAAAAAATTAAAAAATTGTTGTTATACTTTTAATAATAAAAATCAAAACTTATTTATAACAAGTGTTCACCTTTTTAAATACCTGCACCTTAAGTTAAATGTTCACACATTCGTTAATTGAAGAAAAAAAAGCAACAAATTTAAGCAAATTCATTAGTTGTCAGCGACTCACGTAGCCAAGGCGAGCGGAGTACACGCAACGAAAGGTCTAAAAACATGCCGCTATTGTCTGTTGGGCAGTCGAAGGCGTAAACGGCGTCAAAACCAGATTTTTGACATATGCCTTTGTTATTGTTTTGTCTTAGCGCTTATACCTCACTAAAATATTCCTGTTAGCGCAAAAGTCAAAAGCGTGCCGCCGCACTTTGCGACGACGCGAAAAAAACAAAAAAAACAGCCCAAATGTGCTAATTTATTTACAAGTGAAGAAAATTAAATGAAAGGAAAACGAAAAGGGAAAACCTGAAAAGAATGTGAGCAAGGAAATGGAGAGCAAGTCGAAAAAAAATCAAACTAAAAGCAAAAGTGGGAGTGATGCCAAAAAAATTTTTTTTAATAAGTTTATAAAAAAACATATAAAATTATATAAAAAAATATATATATAAATTTTTGTTTCACGTCTCCCATGCACTTGTGCCGGAAGTATGCTGAAACTGCTTTTTAAATGCTTTACAATGGATCAGCGACTCTTTTATTAAGTATTCGCTTGATCGATTCCATAAAATCTCAATGCCAATCGTAAACTAGCAAACCAGCTCATAAGTGCATATGAATGTATATATACATATTTATTTCGATTTGCCTTTAATCGATATGCATTAACTTTTAGGTATATTTTGAAATAACATCGCTGTAACCGCTAATTAAAGCGTCCGAAGTGGCTATAAACGAAAATTTATGCATTTTGTTTTATGCGCTTGTTATTGGTTTATTTCTTCTTTTCAAAAAGCTACAGAGAAACTAATCATGGCGAAAGTTTGCTGTCAGTTGTGATCAATACAGTGTTCAATACAGACCACAATGATCAGTTCAGTTAGCCCAAAGAAGCAGCAAGGATGCTTGAAATAAAGCGGAAGGAAGAAGTATACAAATGTCAATATATTGGAAATTTAATGACTTTGACTATCAGAAATACTTTTTTTATTTTTATTTATTTTAATATTTTAACTGAAATTTTACTTTTAGTATTTTGAAGATCTCTAATACTATTGGTGGCACTGAAACTGTATTATAAACAAGAGAAAAATTATGTAGGAAGATAAAAGTTGTCTTACTAAACAAGAAATTAATTCAGCAAAAGCTTAAATACGCCAAAAGGCGCTCACACTTTCCTACTGTTGATCCAACTAAACATTGATATTGATCATGAAAGTTTAGATAACATGTAACGCTGATGAATGTCGCTACAACAAAAAGTGGACTTCAATGGACTGACAATTCACGGTTGCCGTGATGAGTCGGCAAACAGAAACGAAGTGATCGCACAAAAGATCGATAAAAGCAAAATTAAAAGAAGCAACATATTACAAAAACTAAAACAACTGAATTGTTAGCAAAACATCACATAGTAATACTACACACGTACATATGTGAACATTTGTACATAAGTAGCAGTAAAACAACACTTTGTTGCATAAATTGCCTGCAGCCAACGGCAGTGACATTGATGATGGCCAATGCATTTACTACACAATTTGTATGTAAAGTTTTCAAAGCACACACACATATTTGCATACACAGCATTTAACAATGTTGTATGTAAGAAAGATTGTGTGTCTGCTTGTTGCGCTTCGCCTGATTAAAATAATGGTTTTAGTTGCGCCGACTTGTATTGAGTGCAACGGCAGCAACCTACACGCTGATGGTGATTTATAGCATTGCGCTCACACACACATCCAGCAAATACAAATAAACACACGTTTATGCACTTGTTGTCTACTTTTTGTGGGCATCTCGTCTGCAGGCGGCTGCACTTTTGTTCGCAGGCATCCGCTGTGGCAATTAGTGAACCATGTCAGTGGCTAGTTTTGGTTAAAAATGTCAAGTTCGGGTTCTCAGTAACAAAAACAATAACCAAATGCATACATATAAACAAACCATGCTGCAAATAAAAAACGAAAAAAAAGAAAAACAGATATAAAACGACGAAATATACTCCCACATGGGAAGTGCGAGGCAACCGAGCGTTGATTCCTACGGTCATTGTGAGCTTTTTAAGTGGGTTTATGCAGACGAAATTTGTATTTCATCATAAGTTGACAAAGTGCGCACAATCAAATGCAACTAACTTAGATTTAGTGGTTTACTATTTAAAATTTCAAGGGTGTCATGATTTCGTTGCCAAAAATTAAAAAACAATTATGCTTTGGTAGATATGTTTTGAGATAAGAAAATTTTACCATTATTATATGAAAGAGCTCTTGTACTCAAAACGCGCAGAGGTTTTATTCAAAAATCTCGAGCTTTTAAAATTTTCAGTTTATCGCGAGGAATGGAGAAGAATAGTAAGATTTTTTTTTTTTTGGAATTATACATTTAGGTGATTCCATAACTATATTTTTTTTAAGGGATAGAAAGAGAGCGAGAGAGAGATAGAGGGATAAAGAGATTAAGAGAGTGCAATAAAAAAGCGATTCCGAAAAAGTTCGTTTAAAAATAAAAGAAAATATTTATTTTTAAGATTAGAAAATCATGTTTCTGACAAAAGCAGTTTAAGAAAAAATTCTTTACGATGAGGTTAGAAAACCGCAAGAAAATGTTGTCGCGTGTTCGTTTGAGAACTAAAATGCCTTTCATGGTCATCAAAAATCAAAAACAATCTACTAGCGTAAGTTTACATTACTCACAGCGCTGAATTGAATAGATAAAATGCTTCTTTAAGGCAAAGAATACTTTATAAATGTAAAAAAATTAGAATTCCAGAGAAAGAGTTGTTAGAGAAACAAAAGATCATTAAAAAGTGGTTCTGTTGGGGGAACACTTTATAACCTCATTTAGTTCATAACATTAGGTTAGGCATGTGTGAATACAAATTTACTTTTTCTAGTTTCGAGCCGACCAAAGCTGTCTTAAACTCTTAAATAGGACATAAGGGGCAAGGCGCTTATGAATGTCGCCTAGAGGAGATTATGTTTAATATAAAAATTTCCTAAAATACAAACGATTGAGATTATTTTTAAAAGAATATGATCTTTTAAGCAAGCTACTTTCCACCAATTCTTAAGGGAATAAAACTTGGTTGTTACCTATTGCAATCTAGAAGAGTATACCTTTTTATATGCAGAGAAAACATGATATTTTGCTTCAAGGCCTGAATCGAAGCGTGATTGTCCGCATAGACCAGCGTAGAGTTTAGACCTTACAAATTCCTACAGATGGAAATCTAACGGTGTGATACCACAAGATCTTGTTGGCCAATCGATTGGCCAAAAACGTGAAATTATCTGTTAATCGAAGTGATCGCTCAATAAATCCACTGGTTGATGCCATGTGTGGGAAGTAGCCTCGTCAATTCAGTTTCAAGCGTCAAATAGTTAGTTATTATTGCGTGATAACGGTCGCCATTGACGGTTACGTTCTCACCTGCATGATTTTTGAAAAAAATATGGAGCGATGATTGGTTCACAAACCGCACCAAACCCTTGTTTTATCTGGATGAAGTGAAAGCTCTTTAATCTCCAAGCGTTTCCCTACGTCCCAAATGTGGCAATTTTGCTTGTTAATATACCCAAATGACCCCCAAATGGGCCTCATCAATGAACAAAATTTGGCTTGAAAACGTCGGATCTTCTTGGAAGTTGTCAAGAGACCATAGAGCGAAGCGCTACCGTTTGGAAAGATCTGGAGGTAAAATATGTAGGGGTTAGGAGTTTGAAGAGAACTTTAACGGGATTCGTGAAAACACATAAACTTATGCCTAAAATTGTGCTTCGAAATTTCACGGCCACTTATAGCAAATAACTATATTATGTAAGAATTTTTCAATCACTTTAAAATTCAGTTTCAGATTATTACAAGTATTTCACGAATTACAGAATTCTACCTTAAAAAGCTCTAGTATGTGCTTCTTAATCCAAATCGATCTACCTAGAAGATATTCCACTTTAGCACTTGAATGAAATTCGTAGACGAAAATCACTATAATTTCGCCACTTTACAACACTTATATTAAACTTAGCATACATGTAAGTAAGTGAAAACACTGCAGTTAACATAAAATCACAATAACAATGCAATGCGTACCAAAAAGAATTGCTGTTACTCACCTTTTGAGAGAAAGAAATCGATGTAGTTGATTTAAAATTGTAATGCCATACAATCAGCAAAACTGTGAGACTGCGGCGATGCGATGCAACAGGATGTGTGCGAGATAATCTCGTGCGAGCGGCCAAATACGGTGCGAAATGCGTGTATGCTGACAGCGACAGCAACAAGAACAGCATGAACAACACAACAACAACAGCGAGCACTCTACTGAATACTATATTTCTTTCCTGTTCTTCCTGCTGTTGTTTTTGTTGCAGTCAACTGTGTAGCACCTAGGTCCGTAATGCCTCTAGTGTAGAAATTATTGGCGATTTCTTCGTTCGGTTTTATGTTTGGCGATGCAACCGCAATCAACGAAGGCCAAGTAATCGCGCTCACAAACACATTTACAGTTAAATCTTGTGTATTCACAATCACTCATAATACTTATGTGCGCAAGCGTGCTGTTGTTTGTATGTTTTTCGATAATTTACCTCTGATATGGCAGTCGATGGAAATGAGAAGTGATAATTGCAAATTACACACAACTTAGCAGCGCAGCAGTTGATTTAATTTTTCAATTATTTTGCTACTTTATGCGCTGGCGTTTCACTTACATCTTCTGCTGCCTTTGTAATTTGTTGTTGTTGTTTATTTAGCAGCCTTGCGCTTCTGTTATCATACCTTTTATTGATTTTCGTTCGCTTGTTGTATGGATTTGGATTTAATTATTTTTGTTTTTCACTGCAAATTTGCTCTTCCATCTGTAATTAAAAAAAATAAGTAATTTATTAGTCGAATGATATTTTTTTAAGTAAATAATTTTATTAAATATTAGGTTTTTATTTTTATTTATTGTATTTGGTACAAATATTCAGTTAGTTCACTTCATAGTTCTTCAAAAAAAACAAAAAATCTTCAAAATTTTAGGTATAGAACACAAAGTGCGTTCCAAAGTAAACACGACTTAAAAAAAATCAGAATAAACGGTTTTTTCAGCATCAACTTATTTTATTCAAAATAGTCTCCTTTTGCTTCAATACAGCTTCTTGCACGGTCCAAAAGCATGTCGAACGAGTGTTTGAGCTCGTTGGCCGGTATGGCCCCAAGTATGCCGATGCAAGCCTTTTGAATGGTCTCTACGTCTGCATAACGCTTTTCTTTCATGAGCAAATGCATATATGCCATATCATTTGAATACGGGGAGTGGTTGATGCTTAAAATGTGATTTTTGGTCAAATAATCGTCTTTCGGTTGTTGGATTCTAAGCAATTTTTGGTCGTCAGTCAATTTGTGCGGAACAAACCGTGCACACACCTTTCGCAAGCCCAAATGTTCGGTCAAAATGCGATAAATCGATGTTTTGGGGATGTTTGATTCCGTTTCCATGAACTTCAATGATGATTTCAGCTGATTTTTAATAAATTCAAGCACAGTTTCGATGGAATTTCCTGTGATCACGGATTTTGATTGGCCCAATATTGATCGTCAGTTATGTCCTCACGACCACTTCGGAAAGGTTTAAACCACTCGTGCACTCTGCCACGGGATAGGCAATTATCACCATAAACTTGTTTCATAGATAGAAACGTTTCGATAAAAGTTTTATCAATTTCACCAATTTTAAAACAAAATTTAATGTTGGCTCTTTGTTCGAAAGTAATTTTCGCACCGAAAACACAAACATACTGACACTTAAAATGCAATAACTTCACTTCCAATCAATGAAATGTCATGAAATTCTCACCGGACAATCGATAAAGATAGCAGATGGTGATAACGCACCAGTTGGCATATAGATGGCGCCACCAGGGTGCGCTGGATTCAAAAAGTCGTGTTTACTTTGGAGCGCTCCTTGTATAACCGTAGCATATTCGGTACATAAAATTTGATTAAAAAATCACTGAGCTGACTTATGTTAAATGTAAGAGAAATTGATGCTGAAATTATGAAAAAAGATAGACATTATTCCATCTTTGTATACCCTCAATATAATAATATCAATTTGGCATAGCTAGTAATAAGTATGAATAACTATTTTCTAGCATTTTGACTTTGGTGAATATGAGAAGTAATCTTGAGAAGTCACAAATACTTTTTCACTATTTTTACCAATGAAATACCTAAGAAGATTATCGAACAACATACTACATTGTATTTGAGAGATTATATGGCCTAATAACGGGTGATTCAAGAAAGTTACTTCAATAGCCTTTTTGTTTTGATAGATCACGCGTGATTTGTGTCAAACTGTCATGTTATATACTACACTATTGTTTGGCACTTCATTATGCAAAAAATACCGACTGAACAACGGGAACATGTAAAGCTCTAAGTCTATGCGGAAAATGCCGCTTCGTTTCAGGTTTTGCAGCAAAACATGCATGTGTGTCATTCGCCAGGTACCGGTCGAAATGCTCGATCGAGTCGTCGAAAATTGAACTCAACGGATGGAGCATCTGAGACGTAGCCACGACCAACATTTAGAAGGGATAAATACCGAAAATTAAATGCCCAAGCATGTGCTTTCGAGTGGTAATAAAGGTTCCCCATTAAACTTGAAGTCTCTGTGGTTTTTGAAAGGTATTGCAACTAGAAATAGATCACACTTTATAAGGTAATATTTTGTTGAGGAATTTTGAAATTTTTAATAAAGTTTTGGTAATGTTTTGGTAAGGTATAATAAAGCTTCTAAACGTTATCCTAATGAGCTATCTTTTTATTTAAGCTGAACATTTGTAAACTTAAAAGGGTAAATATTGTGTGAAATTAAAAAAAAAATGTTTTATTTTCATATTTCGTTAAATCATTCCAAACAAACAAATATTGTAATTTGATTTCTCAAATAGCTTTTGTAATACAGGCTTTTAAAGTGTGGTCGCTTTGTACAATTAGCTCCTCCAATTTATTTTTTAATGCCTCGAAACAGCAATTTTTGAATTTTGTGGAATGATTACAAGGCGAAAAACAATGCGAGGGCCAGAAATAATAAAAAGGTTTGGGTTTTATAAAATTAGTCATTTTAAGAAAACATTTTCTGTAGAACATTTCTTGTAGAAGTGAATATTTGTTTATGTATAACAATAAATATTTTGTTTAAAAATTTGCTAACTCGTGCCTTTTTATATTTCATATTCCAAACTTTTACTAAAAGAATCTATCTACGAGTAGTAATATTTTTATAACATGTAAAATAAAAGAAAGCATCAAAAAATAGTTTTTTTGTATTAGACATACATGTTTTTCGAACACAATTTTATAGCTCTTGCCTTTGTATTTATTATTGGTTACCTGAAAGCACTGAAAAGTTAATAATGCGAAAATTGAAATGATTGATATGTTTCATTACTAATGATAGTTACACAGATATATTTATATCATTCCTTTCACACATTTTTAGTGATATCCAAAACACAATGCTAATGACCACATAAATGTTACATATACATATTCTTCATATGTATTTACAAAAACTCAAACATACCGGAATATGAACCTTTCTGATTTATTACGCATTTCTAAAAAGTTACAATTATTATTTGTTTTCCTTGTTTTGTTTTCTTTTGTATCAGCCCACACAAAATCATTCGCGGTAATGCAGATTTGTTGTAAAGCCAAGAGCGTCGAATTCCAAGCTAATACCGCGGCAGAAAAATAGTTGTGAAAGCAGCAAAGTGCAACAAAAAGCTCATAATTTTTCACTTATGTGCACACACAAGCATTCGCTTTACGATATAGTGAAACATGAGCATTTTCAATATATGAACACGTGCATTTTTCTGCTTAGGAATGACTCCTCTCCTGTATCTTTTTACAAATGTTTGTTTTCATGTTGCTTTCATGCTTATGCGCGTAGCGCTAATTGTAATTTAAGCATTGTTATTGTATTATAAATTCAGATGAATGCTTTTTTATGAACGTGTGAATTGCAACAACAAAAACAAATACTCACATGTCTGAAGCAAGCAGCTGCACTGACAGCCGAAGGCATGCAAAGTGAGAAGCTAATTTGCTGAGCCGGCTCATATATCACTGAGCTTTTTATTTCGAAATTCAGTTTTATCAAGATAATGGTGTTTTTCGTTAGACATAATATTTCGTTGTTGATGTGTATGTGTGCGTAGATTAATATGTTTAATATTTCTTAATGTGGCTGGTATATATAATTTTTTTACAAGAGCTAGGAGGAAAAAGAAAAAGTAATTTTTTAAATTTTCCAATTTTTTTCACGTAGAAGAAATAATGAATATTACTCTGAAATGGGTTCTTAGAGGCCTTTAAGAGAGTCTCTTAAGTATGAGCTCTTAATTGTAACAGAAAGGTGCTCCGCTTTACAGTTTTTTATGTTTTCTTATTATCAGATAAATATATTCATATCAAACTTTTTACAAAAATTCTGGTTTCATAGATTTTATAGAAAATTGAATACTTTATAAAATGGTCGCTTTGAAATTTTTCGTTAAAAACAAATATTATTTTTGATTTAGCCACTAAAGTAAGCAATAAAATTAAGTCACACGAACTGTAATTTCCAATTTCGTAACACAAACTGATTATACTTTTTACAGTGTAATAAAACAAATAGAAGCCTAAAACCAAAGAAGATTTTACCGACCATTAATTTAATGGTCATCGGTAGGAATCATTTGTCGCCTGCGAAACACGAAATCACAACACTCGAACAAACATTGCCATTCAAGTTGATGACTCGCTTGTCTTGGCGACACAAAAGCCACACCGAAATTTATTTCATTTATATTTAATGCACGCACACACATGTAACCATATTGACGGTCAGTTATTAAGCAGGCACAACAAAACGTAATTTGCATGCAATCGGCCACGGCTTAAGGTGTTGGATAATTTTATTGTATTTCATTTTCATATTACTTCACACTGTTATTGTTGTTCGCCTTTTTCTTTTATCGCTTTATGATGCGCCGACGTGACAGCCTAGCATTTCTCATATGGGACACGCTTGAATTTGCATAAATATCGTTGTATTTGAATGAATGCATGTGTGCGTGACATCAGTGGCTTGTCACCGCCACTGACAGACGCAAATCTATGCGTTGCATCAATAATGTCACTATCTCCTCCTCCAAGTATGCTACTGTTGGTACCACCAAACAATAATCGTATTGAGAACTGGATCTACTCAAATGTTCTGCATCGCCAACAGCACCATGCATTGAATGTACTTGTGTGGTTTTGCGCATGCGCGTGTTCATCTTGATAAACAATGCCGTCATCGGCAAGAGGTGAGCCAACGCATTTCATGCTTTATAAGGATCTGAGTTCAAAGAATTGATAAATGTCTTGCCCGCCAAATATCGCTGCATTTACATGTTGTTGTTGTTGTTGTATGTAGCTGCTTGCAACGGCACCACTTTTGACACATTTGCTTGCCACACCATTTTTGGCCATGACTTACAAGTGACAATGGAATTGTATGCAAAGCAGCTGCCAATAAATTAAATTGAAATTATTTCGGTTATATAAAAGGAAAATTTGCACGGAACTATACCATATACTAAGCGAAGTTTTTAATGGTCGAGCGCTAGCCTAGCCTAATGTTTATGAACGTAAAATAAATTTACATTGCTTTTGCATATATTTATATTGATGTCTGTGAGTGAACTGAGTTTTATATATTTGTAAGTAGAGTTCTTGATCTCGATAAGGACATAAAATGTTTGCTAGCTTACACTTTTTAGCCTAGAAGTGATTGCTTTAGGTGTGTTCGCATCATAAATTTAGCCTCTTTGCTTTCTGCGCTCATTTGTTTTGAATAAAAATCCAATGAGACCACTGTGAGCATACTTTCAAGCTATTAAGTTGGTCGGATTAATCTCAGTGACATTTGGTTGATGTTTACATAAAAAATAAGTAAGTTTCATATAAATGTTTTTGATTTTCTTAAACTTCGTTAAAAATTCGTTATAATCATGTGATTGATGAGCTAATGCACATTTCATTTATCAACTGATCATTAGTGCTGCTGAAAGAGTTTGTAGATTTCTTCCTTTAAGAAATTTACGGAGCCAATCATAGATTTATGACAAATGTAATTGAAGACGTCCCGTTAATTATTACATTAAATAAACTGAGCTAACCTATAGTTTTACATTCAAAGACTAAAATCATGTACTAGTCCTTTAACCATCTTATAGTAAGTTACCGTACAAATATTATACTTACTATTTCCTTTAATTCCATATTCCTCTTAACACTACTTACTGTCTTCTTTCTGTGCTCAGCTTACACTTATTCATTTTACTGCTTTCGTGTACTAAACATTTAACAACATTGTTTTGTATTTTAATTCTGATACTATATTAATTTGTTTATTTTGATCCAATATTCTTTTCTACATTTTCATCTTATTTTACTTTCGTAAACTCATTTCATTGTCGCAAAATTAGCTGCGTGTTAATTAGCTCATTAGCATTTTAATGAGTTTGATATAAGTCTTCCTTTCAGCGTTATAAGCGAAATAATCATAGAAATTCAAGCGGTATTATATTTTGTTCATGTTCGAGATTGCCAAGGATTTTCAAACGAGTTTTACTGTTTTCGAGACTATTTTATGAATATAACCTTCTAATTCTAAAGTGTTAAATTATTAATAAATTTGTTACTACTGCATCGTTAATAGTTTTGCAAGGAAGAGAATCGGGTGTGTGACTCTACTAAATTTAACAACGCAGCTAAATGTATGCTTTGATATATTACTTTTAAGTTGTTTTAGGCTTATACTAAAGAAGTTGCCTACTTTTCTGGGCATGTGGCAAGTAAATATAAAAACTTTTGTTTGAAAAAAAAGATTATAGTAACACTTGTGTGGTTTTTAAAATAAATATAATAACAATGGTACAATTAATAAAGGTTTTTGCGAAAAAAATCCAATTCCGCAGGCTCTTGGTTTGTTTATATTATATTACATATATTATTTATCGAGAAAAGTGATAACAAGAAACCATATATTTGGGCTTTATTAATGCACTTTATTAATGCACAGAATTAGTGAACTTGGCACTGCTTTTCCCTCAACAACAATAACGACATATTTACAACAACAAAAAATTGGCAACAACTGTACAATTGCGAACAAGCAATATTCGCGGCAATAAAAATAAATTGTTGCTCCAGTCGCCTTGTTTGATGTTGTCGTTGAACCTAAGATATGTGTTTCTTCTCGATTGCGTTCGCCGCTTTTGCCTTGTCTGCATATGTCAGTTAACTGGTTTCATTTTTCATGTTGCAAGCGGATGCTGCAACATATACTATGTTTGTTGCTTTGTTTGAGTAGAAAGTGCAATTTGAAAACTGGATATTAAAGCAGGATTTTCATTGATCACTTTTCTTTTTTTGCTTTCGCATTAGCATCGGGTGAAAGTAAGTGCTTTGGTTTGTATTGCTGAAATTGGCAGCGCTGTAATGAGGATCTTGATGAAGTGAAAGCTTTCGTGGTGTCGTTGTAGAAATGAGTAATGATAGTATAGGTTGGTTTAGCGAAGAAATTGTGCTTGGTCTTTGTAAAGTCATTATATTAGCCGCGAAATTTTTTTGTAACCGCACTATTGACACGTAACCACTACATGCGTTTCAATACGATTCAAAATGATATTCAAAATAAATTTTTTTAATGAGATTATATACATTTATCTGTCTCAAAAGCTTAATTGTTATTATGGAAATTTTAAAAATAAATTTCAATATGCTAATAGTTCATTTGTGGTAAGATAATTTTCATTTAATATTTTATGATATTAAGAAAAATTAAGTTTGATATATTTGTGACTATGAAATATTTGCAATTAACGTTATTCGAAATATATGGGAAAGCCTTTCATAATATGAATATATTATGACAAAAAATTGCCTACATTTCAGCGCGGTGTAGAAAATAAACTGCATAGTAAAAAAAAATATATATAAAAATAGGACAAAAAAAGCAGAAAAATTGTTGGTTATTTAATATTATTTAGATTCATAAAATTGAGTATGGCTAGTAGAATATATAGAATAAATTTAAATGAGATGATAGAAGATGATATAAAAGTAAGAACTAGCTTATTTATTTCTTTCTATTAAAAAGAAACATCGCAGTTAAGAATGGTCTTAAAAATGTTAGCTACATTTCATAGGTAATAAAATTAAAGTATGAGCAATTTATGTAAATTTATTATTATTAATTATTATGTATCATCACTTTAACCTTCTCTAGGTAAGGCATTTTTTGGTTAAGGATATTGAAACTCTAATAAAATGCTAGAAAGTTAATGGCAGAGTGAAAGGCTCATCTCATTATAAAATCATTTGTTTAGGGTATTCAACAATTTGGCGAGATTACGACAGAGATGCTTGTAACGAAGTCTGAAGACAATAAAACGTGGAAATGTTCAGTGACATAAAATTCAATACTTCATTGTTATTCAAATGAGCGCGCATTAATGACTTAATACATGCTGCCAAACGGCAGGCTCACATACATGTGTAGACACAGAAGGGGTGATTAGCCGATTTCCACTTAATATGCAAAACAGTTTGGCGACAGCAGGCAAAAATTAGCATTTGTATTAATACGCAATACAAGTAAATTTATGATTGGCAAAGAGCATAATAAAACAAGAAAAGCGGAAAAAATAAACAAACAAAAATATATTTTTACTAAAAATTTACTGCATACATAACCATATTCACTATGCTTTTCCAGCATAAGTAGTAGAAACAAAAATCAAAAGGAGAAAGATTAAAGATTTAAGCATATTAAAGCGTTGAGCGTAAAATTCTACGTCAAAAATATTATGAACATGCTTATAAAGCAGTGATTGTTATTTAATAATTTTTATTCAGGCCAACAGGTGAGTTGTATTAATAGAAAAAAAATTAGGTTTGTCCAAAAAATAAAAAAAATCAGGTTAAGCAACTAGTTTACATATATGAATGTTAACTGCCTCTTCGGTGATTTTACATTAAAATAACAAAAAACAAATATTTGTATACAAATCAATTATTTACTTTAAAGTGCTCAAGCGCGTACACACACACACTAACACTTATAGGTTGGCCCCAAAGTAAATCTCATAAAGTTAGGCAGGTAAGTCTTGCTCACACACTCATAGAATTCATGCGCGGCCACACATCAGCAAGTTTCACGCTCGTCGAAAAGTGTAAATATTTACACGCTCTTCGCTGTTCACTTGTGGGCCATAGAAGCATCTGACGTTGATATTGGACTTGAGCGACTTGGCACTTAGCCGCTTAATGGTTGAGGAGTGGCAAGTTGCTCTTTTAGAAAGAAAAAGATAAATAAAGAAATACTTGATAATAAAAAGTAAATAAGATATCTCATGCATAGAAAGAAAGAGTCACTGAACTGCTTAGTTTTAATTCGGAGATTTCTTTCATTCATTTCTCTTGCTGAAGCCATCCAAAATACATATATTCACGCAACCCAAGTGTGATTCGATGACTGCCAAGTAAAGCGTTGGGAAAGGGTAATGAGCGCATCGTTTGGGAGTAACTATCAATATAGAGTATGTTGTTGTATTTTAAGTATTGCTTTTGTTGTGGGGCTGGTAAATATAGAAAGATATATATTATACTCGCATAACTATGTGTAAGCTTGTTTACTCTATGTATAGGAGTTTTTTCTCACGAAATATAAGCACGTAATCACTTGCTGTTACTTGAAGTCACGTAACGGTGCAGCGTAACAGTTACAGATTTTGACATTATTTACTGTTCGTTTTACCTTTCTGATAGTCTTGGCTACAATATTTATTTCTCACTTCCCTGTAAACTGCTTTTTTCAGGATGTGTTAATACGCATTCTAGGTATATGGTAAAGTGAGATATCAGTGAATAATTCGTTTATCTTTGTTTCCTATAAAAATATGCAGATTTTTGAAAATTAATAGGCTAAAATACAAAATATTTACAAATAAAATGTATAATATAGTTTTAGGCGCTTTAGACAGAAAATGTCCAACAGAATGAATAAAAATAAGTGGAAATTGTATGCAAATAGGAGATATATATATTTTTTAAATAAACAATATAAATGAAATCACTAAGTCATCGTCCCTAGACATTGTAATTCATATTTTTAATTTTTTTTTCACACATTAAGCACACTGAGTGGAATCTAAAACCTGCTTATAATTTTAGAGACTTTGATATTTATTTCTCTTGTGACTCTAAACTCAAATTTAAATCAATAAATCTCATTGAAAACTATTTAAACTCACTTTCTCTATATTTGAGCAGCTCTGTGGGTAAAAATACCTCAAGAAGAGTCAACTAAGGCATCTTGTCACATATCACTTGTATACCTTAATGTATATTTATCTCTACACAGACTTTATTGCAACCGGTTTACAATGACATTTCATCAAACAGCGTGTCGTTCAATCGCAATTGCATTCCTGATGCATTTTTATTTTGTACCACTGCAGCAATGCATGCACGAAGATGCTCAAAAGACCCTGAGATGTTAAACTACGGACATTAAACATCTGTTTAATGTGTAATTGTTGTTGAAATACCAAAATGGAATGCAAGCACGGTGACAGAAAATGTTGTATTTATGTGCTTACTTACATTTATACGAGATATCGAATATGATTATGCGGCAGTTTACATTTCATAGACTGATAGAAAATATTTGAGAGCCTTTGTAAAAATATATGACTTAATTTTTAAGTTTGTTTCTACTTTTTGATTCAGCCGATATTTTTTATATTAAATGATTTTAGTACTGATTTTTAATTTTCTAGTTTGTTTTGATTATATTTTAGTTGTCATTTATATGTTTTCATTTCTCTTCATCTTCTATTACCAAGCCAACATACACTAATTCGGTATCAACACTAACCATTCATTATAATCTGGTAGTCTTTACCAAAAATATTACAAAAAAATGAAATAAAACTCCGAAGCGACAATTTTTCTTAACGACATTAGCTTAGATAAAAACTAGACCAGAGTCTGCATGTCGACGCCATTAGCCCACAGCGACAATGTTTTACGGTTCTGCGTGATTCATAATGGCGAGCTAAACTATCATTAAGTATACTTTTATGCTGTCAAAGTGGAGCACACTCGCGCAAACGTTGACAAAATGCAATCGCCCTTTGGCAACAGAGAGTAGTCGTTGTGTGATTACTGGGAAACGGTTCATATATTTATATATGTACATAAGTCCTCTTATATGTATTTGAGTTGTGAGTGTTCTACAATGAAGTGTGCCAAAGACAGAAGGCGATAATAAATTACGCTACATTAAAATTAGCTCAAAGAAGCGAAACAACCAAAAGTTTCTAGTAAAAAAGGAACCTGGTTGGTGAGTTAGTTAGGCGAAATGTTAATGCAACTGTTTGACTTGAGGTTACAAATGCATTATGGTTCACCGACTACATGTTTGTATGTGTGTGTAAGTGCTCACATGAGCTGACTATGTTATTAGAAGCCAACAGCAGTTCCTCTGTGGCGCAAGTTATGCGCGCACTTTGCATTTATCTGCCTGTCAACTCGCTCAGCAAGTGCGCAAATGTAATTCTATCTGCCGGCGGTTAGTGGCTGCTGGTCGACTCAAGGGACACACCTACTAAAATTGCACTTCGCTGAGCTCATATTTATAATGTTGCTGCTGACACGTGAATGGCTGTAAGTAAGCACTCGCTACGTAATTAGTCAACATATCAATTCGTTAGCGAGTATTAAGTGGCAAGTGCTGTCGCAACTTGTCTGTTTGGCAGTGTTAACTTTATGCAAGATATGCTGGAAACTGTTGTTGTAGAAGGATTTTTAGAAATTGTTGTAAGGCACGTGTAATACGGAAACGTTTTATTTTGAAGTAATTAACTTATTAAAATACGCTGCTATACATACATATATATTGAGTTCAAAGATTATGCTTGAGAGGATTGCCACCTGTTAGAATATTTTGAAATTACATTAAGACGAGTGTTGCAAAACTTATAAAACTTAAGAGAGCTTTTATTTTGTAGTCCTGCCATCTGTTTCAAATATTTATAGAGATATAATTGATATTATTTAGGAACTACTATATATTAATACGAATGTTAAGAGGTTCGAAGGTAGAACTGACAGAAACATAGATTTGAATACTTTAGCTTGTAAAATAGATGCTGTCACTTGTGTGAAAATTTTGTAATGAAAAAATGTATTGGTAATTGTATTAAAAATGAACTGAAATAAGAACTGAGTAAAATTAAGAAACCTAAAAACTTAAAGTATTTTTGTGGCAGAGTTGCCGACTCAGTGAAAAATTTCCACAATTAAATCACACAAGATTTTCTACAAAATGGGCAAAAGACTAACGATATTTGAGCAAAGACCGCTCATTGGAAGAATTTATGTTGCCACCTGTTTGGAAAAAAATTAGTATGAATAGTCAAAATGAAGAGTTAAGGACTTAATGGGTACAATTGAAGATATTTTTGAGTGGAGTAGCCAATTAAAACTATTCAAATTATACGACTTGAAAACACAATGAACGCTGGTCAGATTTGTAATTTTTTTTTGGGATTACTAGAAATAATATTTTTACTGTAAAAAAATAATTTTTAATAAAACAACTAAAAACTGAGGAAATTTAGAAAACTTAACGTACAAAAAGATTTTTTTAGCAGAGAGAGTTGCCAACTGTAAAATAAAACAAGTAAGGAAGGGCTAAGTTCGGGTGTCACCGAACATTTTATACTCTCGCATGACAAAGTGATAATCGAGATACTGTTATTAGCAACTTTTTTGCGAGAGTATAAAAATGATGCTCTCTGAATTACATGAAAATGTCTGAGAGATTTACCGATATTTTCGGTGAAAAATTAGGTTATGTTAGGTTAGGCACTGAGTTCTTCGTGTTCGATATCAGGGACCTTGAAAAGTTATAGTCCGATCACGACAATTTTTCCACAAGGGATACCTCAGCTCAAATACCGTATTTGTGTAAAGTTTTATTCCGCTATTATCATTGGTTCCTAATGTATATATTATACAGAGAAGGCATCAGATGGAATTCAAAATGGCGTTATATTGGAAGAAGGCGTAGTTGTGAACCGATTTCACCCATATATCGGGTGATTTTTTAAGAGCTTGATAACTTTTTTTAAAAAAAAAACGCATAAAATTTGCAAAATCTCATCGGTTCTTTATTTGAAACGTTAGATTGGTTCATGACATTTACTTTTTGAAGATAATTTACATTTAAATGTTGACCGCGGCTGCGTCTTGGGTGGTCCATTCGGAAAGTCCAATTTTGGGCAACTTTTTCGAGCATTTCGGCCGGAATAGCCCGAATTTCTTCGGAAATGTTGTCTTCCAAAACTGGAATAGTTGCTGGCTTATTTCTGTAGACTTTAGACTTGACGTAGCCCCACAAAAAATAGTCTAAAGGCGTTAAATCGCATGATCTTGGTGGCCAACTGCCCATGCATCCCGAAAAATGCACTGTTTGGTGTGGTTTGTACGCTGGTGGAATCATTGGAAAGTATTTTTTCAAAGATGCTGTTGGACGCAACGTTACGGTGAATGGCGATCGCTATCGTTCGATGCTAACAAACTTTTTTGTTGCCAAAAATGGAAGAACTGAACTTGGTTGACATGTGGTTTCAACAAGATGGCGCTACATGCCACACAGCTTCGCGATTCTAATGGCCATTTTGAGGGAAAACTTCGGAGAACAATTCATCTCAAGAAATGGACCCGTAAGTTGGCCACCAAGATCATGCGATTTAACGCCTTTAGACTATTTTTTGTGGGGCTACGTCAAGTCTAAAGTCTACAGAAATAAGCCAGCAACTATTCCAGTTTTTAGAAGACAACATTTCCGAAGAAATTCGGGCTATTCCGGCCGAAATGCTCGAAAAAGTTGCCCAAAATTGGACTTTCCGAATGGACCACCTAAGACGCAGCCGCGGTCAACATTTAAATGAAATTATCTTCAAAAAGTAAATGTCATGAACCAATCTAACGTTTCAAATAAAGAACCGATGAGATTTTGCAAATTTTATGCGTTTTTTTTTTTTAAAAAGTTATCAAGCTCTTAAAAAATCACCCGATACTTACATGTCATCAGGATTTTAAGTAAATATTATATACCGAATTTCATTGAAATCGGTATAGTAGTTCCTGAGATATGGTTTTTGGTCCATAAGTGAGCGGCGCCACGCCCATTTCCAACTTTTAAAAAAGCCTGGGTGCAGATTCCTTCTGCCATTTTTACCGTAAAATTTAGTGTTTCTGACGTTTTTTGTTAGTCGGTTAACGCACTTTTTGTGATTTTCAACATAACCTTTGTATGGGAGGTGGGCGTGGTTATTATCCGATTTCTTCCATTTTTGAACTGTAAAGGAAATGACTCTATAGAGTTTGGTTGAGATAGCTATAGTAGTTTCTGAGATATGTACAAAAAACTTAATAGGGGGCGGGGCTACGCCCACTTTTCCAAAAAAATTACGTCCAAATATGCCCCTCCCGATCCTTTGTGCCAAATTTCACTTTAATATCTTTATTTATGGCTTAGTTATGACACTTTATAGGTTTTCGGTTTCCGCCATTTTGTGGGCGTGGCAGTTGGCCGATTTTGCCCATCTTCGAACTTAACCTTCTTATGGAGCCAAGGAATACGTGTACCATATCTCAATTTTTACTCAAGTTACAGCTTGCACGGACAGACAGACGGACGGACGGACAGACAGACATCCGGATTTCGACTCTACTCGTCGCCCTGATCACTTTGGTATATATAACCCTATATCTGACTCTTTTAGTTTTAGGACTTACAAACAACCGTTAAGTGAACAAAACTATAATACTCTCCTTACCAACATTGTTGCGAGAGTATAAAAATGGATAGTGAAAATATGAATTGCCTTTTTTTACGACACTTTAAAAATTCCCTGAAATTCGTGCTTCTAGACCAGAATACCCCCTCAAACTTTTCTCAAATCAAATTTATGGAATATTTCCATATTTGAGTTTGTCGAATATTTTCAGAAGAGTTGATACCTGCTTACCTTTTTAATAAAAAATATAAGTAAATATTGAAGTTTTTAAGGTGCTAAAAGAGGCCGAAATTTAATACCCGAAAATGTTAATATTTTTATATTTTCCTAGTTTATACGCTTTGGTAATTACTTTTACGTTGATACTTAATCCGTACATACATATGCGTATACAATGCTTGCTTACTATTAAAGGTAACGTGAATTCATTCTCACAGCTGAGCAACTAATAACAGTAATTGAAATAGTATGAACTAAAATATACAAATGAGGGTACGAACAATGCGCTTGTAATATCCATAAAAAGTGGGTATTTAATAGCTACATACTTGAGTAAGTAGTTATATTGAACGCACAAATGAGGTGTACTAGCTTTAATGTTCTTATGTATATATGTACAAATAATTATCAATTTTCTATAAAATTATAGATGATCGCATATAATTATATACACACATAAATATAAATACTACTTATAAAGTAGTTTTTATATGACCATATGTATAGCGTGTGCCTTATTAATATTGTCGTAGCTAACAACGTTGTCTGGCACACGAATGAGCTTTATTTAAATGCAAATATGTAAGTGAGCCGTATATTGTTATTCATTGCAGCAACACTAGCCAGACATTTTAACAGTTTTTTTTATAATTTTTTGTTGTTGTTTTATTTCGTCTTTTGTGTTAAACCTTTGTCGCAGTTTACACAGTTTATCACAGTTGAATGCCGCCGTTTCGGTTGCATTTTAATTGACAAACATATCTTTTTTACAGCAGGCGCTTGTCGATTATGACATAAAGAGGCGGCGACAATAAAAATACAAAAAAAAAAAACAGAAAAAAATTTAAAAGTTTCAAAAAAGTGGGGGAAAAGTATGAAGCAAAAAAATTATTTCACTGAAAACACCAACCAAGCCACACTCCCCGCCACAGTTAAATGATGCTTGCGCCGTGTATTGTGCAGTCACGTACTAGCATATGCTTGCCCGTTTGTTTGGGTGTGTACGTATAAGCCCCACTTGGCTGTTGTGCTTCACCAAACAATTACGACTTGCAATGGCTTTGCATATGAGCACTTTCTATGTATGTATGTGTGTATACTCGTATGTAGTATATAGTAATGCATATTTCTGCCAAAATGTCTGCATAATGGACGCGTAGCTTATTGAAGTTGTCGCCGAATTGTCAGCTTAATTGTCAAGTATTTTGTGGCAGTGTATGAGTGTTGAGCCGCGTTTGTGTTTAGCTTTTGTTACGAACGCGCACTGAGCGGTTTTTATATTTCAATCAGCGTAAAAAAGCGATTTTTTTGTTATTTTAAATTTTCTTTATACTTTTTATAGTTAAAAATCCCTTAAAAATTATTCGATGCAAATTTGCATTACAAATTGCACATTTTCTCAGCCATTGAGAAGCGTTTTACTGATAAGTCGTGCTTACTAAAAATTGCTATTTTTTAGTGTTGTGTAAAAGTTTTAAATGCTTTTGCTTCTTCTTCTTATTTATTGGCATAGCTTTACTTGCTTAGTGATCGTAAATTTGTATCGATAATTCGCTGTAGTCCTACACTCCCATTTCTGTTAGTTTACTTTTTGACTTCATATTCCTTCATATTAGTTTCTTGCTCATAAAAAATAATACTTATACTTAGAAAATGGGCGTGGTTTGTACACAAACTTTTCACGGCTGGTTTAGAAGGCTTCTATCTGTAGTGTGAACTTAAATTCTCTAACATTTCATTTAGCAAGCAAGAAATAAATGGTGTGGGCGTAAAAAATGCAGTTATATTCGTACCAACTGAGGCTAAGGCACTACTACTAGTACGTTGCTCCTAACTTTATCTGCAACATGCCATCTGCTAACTCAACTTTTGAAGTCTCACCACTGCTGCTTACCCACAGCTTCCTGCCGCATTCCACTCGACTAACAACTGCTTCATACACAGTTCGAGTCTGTTAGCAGCTAAACATATAGTAAATGTGTATATTTTTACCGTTTGCTGCGCTTTTCCAATAAGTTCATAACCTTTTGCTTTACGAGTTTTTCATAGCATCCTCATTCCGAATAAAAAAAAGTTTATTTTAGTTTATTTTCGTGCCATGCTTCCTTTGAGTTGCTTTTTTGTTGGCCACGTATTTGTTTTGCCTTTGGCTCTTGGTGTGGCGCATCTGCCGTTAGGCGCATAACAATATCTGCACAATGCCTGTTTAGTTGGGCAACTCTCACTTCGCGCAGTGAAAAAACTGCCAAAAATTAGAAATAAGAGAATGTGAAGTAAATGCATGAATGGGAGACTGCTCCTCTGAAGCGCAAATAAATAAATATCAAAATTTATGAGCAGTCATTACGTGCAATAAGGAAGATGTGCTTGCATGCAAGGGACTACACCAACAATATGAAAACAAAAAATTAAATAAAAGAAAAAACAAAAAAAATTATTAAAGTATAAAAAAGTAAGGTAAAAAAATTAAAATAAAAAAATAATAAACAAAATTATAAAAGAAAAAGGAAAATATATAAAACTTCACTTGCGCATTAAAACGCAATAAATCGTTAAGGTAAAACATCTCTTGCCATAACTTACTACAGACCTCAGTGTATTAAAAACAAATGAAAAAATATGCGTGTAAAAATTTTGTCGAAAAGATTCCCTCCCAGTCGTCGCCGCACCTTTTTTACACGCTAGCATTTTTCATGCAGTTTTCGCATTGATTTTGTTGTTTTTGCACAACTTTTTTGCGTTATTCTCTTTGTTGTTGTTTGTTTTTGCGCGCGTCTAGTTGATAAAGCTTACTGGAACTACCGTCAATTGACATTTTACTTCACTTTTAGTAAGGGCTGATAGTTGTTGTTTTTGTGTGGGTGATAAAATAAATGTCTGCCTGTGGGGGAACCATCAATTAGTAGCAACACCAACTACATACATGCACTTTATTGATGTGTTGTTTTTAGTTTTGCAACCGTCCGATTTTCCGAAGGTAGGGCGCCTTGGTGGATTTAATTGTAGGTAGTATTTAGTAAGGATTTTTTTGGAAGCAGTACCTCACAAATGTTTTCACAAAAGCAAATTTTGGAAAAATACATCAAATATAATATGGACATTAGGGTAGTCGTTTAAAGAAGAAAGTACATCTTAGATGAGTCATGCATCTATCATTTGAACTGTTGCGCTGATTAAAGCTTCTTGAGGCGAAACCAACTCACAAAAATTTCAAATTCACGCCTAAGATACGCATATAAATGTATTTATCTATGTGTCTACCTGAGTGTGCGTAAAAGATGTGTAATTAATTGTGGAATTTACGAACATTAAAATTGTGCGGCTATTTGAGATTGTATCTTGTTAACAAGACAATTAAAAATTAAGAAAAAATACTCAGCAACGCATAGACAAGCATAAAAAGTAAATGAAAAATATAAACACGCTTTTGTAGTGAAGAAAAGTTGCGTGCTATTGTTTTGAAAATTTCGGACATTCCTCAATTGGCAATAAAAAGTAAGCGCATAAGTATTTCAATGACAATTAAAAATATTGATATATGTATAAAAAAAAATTAAATAAAAAGAAAAAACGTCAGCTTTCATATTAAGTATTCCTTAGAGGAACTAGATTTTGATCAGTAAACTTGTACAGCAGCTATGAGCTATTGTCATCCGATCTGACATTTTTTTACCGAGATTACATCGTTGACTTGGACAATCGCCCATATCAAATTTCTTGGAGTTAACTCGCCAAATGAAAAAGCTTTTCACACAAGAACTTGATTCCGATCATTCACTTTGTATGTTAGCTATATGCTAAAATAATCCGATGTCTGCGGTTCCAACAAATAAACAGTGTCATGAAAGGAAAAGGTCGTGTGACGATGTTAGATCGATATCTGAAAAACTTAGGGGTTCGAGTATACATCGAGCACACATAAAAAGATGACACTATTTTTCCATACATTGTAATATATATAGGGATAATAAAATATTAAGTCGGTAGTGGCAGCCGAAACCAATCTGTAGCTCAAAGCTCAAAGAACATAAAGAAGATGTATGACTAAACGCTGATTGATGGAAAGCATTTATCATGTCAGTTAATTGCTAAAACAACAAAAAATAAGAAGGAAAAAGAAAAAATATGATGAAGTAATAGCAATAAAAAATAGAAAGAAAGAAAATACTATTCGCAACGGTGGCTTTTACAAAATAAAGAAAGAAGCATTTTAAGCCCTCAATAAATAAGCTTAAGGCAGCAGAATAAAAATAAATTATATAAAAAGCAAAAGAAAAAAGAATAAAGTGAAAAACCTGCTTCATAAAAAAATTATAGAAAAACAAGAAAAATCGTTAATTGCGGCTGCACCGAAGCTAAATACCCTTCACAGGTACTTTTTTTTTAGTAACTATGTGCTCAGTTTGCATGCCAGCTATATGCTATAGTTAACCGATCTGAATAATTTTTTCGGAGATTATATTATTACCTTAAGCAGTAATCCATGTCAAATTTCGTGAAGATACCGCATCAAATGCGAAAGTTTTCCATACAAGCCCTTGATTACGATCGTTCGGTTTGTTTGACAGCTATATGCCATAGTGAGCCGATCTGAATAGTTTCTCTCAATATGACATTATTTCTATAAAAAATAAGTCATACCAAATTTCGTGAAGATATATCGTCAAATGAGAAAGTTTCCCATACAAGCATTTGATTCCGATCATTTGCTTTGTATGGCAGCTATATGTTATCGTGGTCCGATATCGGCCGTTCCGACAAATGAGCAGCTTTTTGAAGAGAAAATTTCGTTTACAAAATTTCAAAACGTTATCTTGAAAACTGAGGGACTAGTTCGTATATATACAGACAGACAGACGGACAGACACACGGGCATGGCTAAACAAGTTACAAATTTCGTGGCAAACTTAATATACCCTGTTCAGGGTATAATTTCAAAATAGATTAAAAAATAAAAATTACAAAAACAAAAATAAGCTGCGGAAATGCCGCATCAGTGTGCACAATTCTGGAAATCGGTCGATATTCGATTATGTAAGCTACATAAACGGCGAATAACTCAGTCGTTGCTTATAGAAGTGCTTATGTAAGTAAGAACGAAAGAAAAAAGTCGATATATAATACGAAGTAACTGAGGAAATAATGCCGGCGTAGAAGAAAATCAAAAATCGAACAATCAGCAGCACAAACTGCTGACCAATTGCCGAAATGTTTTAATTTTTAGTGTAGTTGTTTTTGTTTTCTTTTGGGAATTATGTGGCAATTTAAGTAGCGAAAATTGGTCAGTGGCTCTTGGCAGCCAACAAAAGCAATAACAGGCAGCAGTAAGTTAACACGCAAGCACAAGCCAAGTGAATGAACTCACGGCTATTTTTTCTATTTAAAAGCTGATTAGTTGCAATTTGAGCTTGGAAAAATGAAAAATGATGAACGTGCAAGTTGGTAATGCTTTAGTATTAATGAAAAAAATAATTTAAAAATATAAAGAGAATATAAAAAATGCATAAAAAATGTATAAAAAGTCTCTATAAAAGATATGAAGAGATTAAAGGCAGCAATAGGAAGTACATATTAAATGAAATGCGAAACGGAGGAAGTCATGATTGAATTTTTTTTTATTTTTGGACTTTATAAAATATGTTTTATACAAATAAGACACTTAATGGCAGCTATGATAGGCTGGAAGGTCTTAATTAATCTTGAGCCTGAGGAAAGAAAGGAATAATAACTCATAGTTTTCATCTTTTTCTAGCTAAAGCCGTGAAACTAGTTGAAAACCACATACACCAGCAGACATATGGGAGCTCTGCTTAAAGCAGCATAAAATTTAATTAAGCCTAAACATGAACCCAGCAGCGCTACAGACATGTAGGTATGTTTAGGCATACAACTATTTTCCCATAAATACTATTAAAAGACAAAACCAATAATTTGTTGCTGAAGAAGCTCTAAGTGAAAGCAGCGCAAGAACTCAGTTGTGATGCTGATAAAATCGGAGAGAGGCGGCGCCAGCGCAGCCGTAAAAACAGCGCATATCTAGTAGCAGCATCAGCGTTAATACTTGTATGTACATTTGTTTATTTGGATTTCATTTTTTTTTACCCGCTAAGAGTATTATCTGACCCATTTTGGCTTTGTGCGCTGACACGTACTTCTTGTATATGAATTGCTTGTAATTTGAATTTTGAATTGTTGCTGCTTCTTACTGTGCTGCTTGTTCGTACACATGTTCATAAGTACATATGTATGTGTACATAGGTATGTGAGCGTACTTAAGATTGTAGCCATAATAGGCGGTGAAAACCATTAAACAGCAATTTGGGCGCAAAAGTGCTAATTTGAGATTTTTTTATTTTATTCTTAACATATTTTAATTTTTTTGTGGAAATAATTAAGTGCGGAATGTAGGTTACGAGAAGTAAAATAACAAGTGATTAAAATGCAAAGTACAAAAAAATTTACTGATTTGACCCAAATAGTTATATATGTACATGTGTAAATTAGGGTGTCCGTTCTTTCCGAAGTTATTTTTTTAGCGAGCGAGTAACCTAAAAAATTAATATAATTTTTAATATTGACCGAAAAATACTTGCGCTATTGTGAAAAGTGTGGTATGCTTGAGATACGCAAAACTGTGGCAGAAAGCAATGGACAGCATGAACAGTTGGTGGCATAGTTTTAGGCGCGGTCGGTGTCTCGGCTTTAACAGCGTAAGCGAAATGAACTTTCTGAATATGTGATGGTTATTTTTGAGAAACGAAAATTGGTTGGTGAAATTTTAGCTTGAATGAAAAAACGAAATTTCCTATGTAAAATGTATGGGAAACTAAAATAAAAATAGCGACCCCCTAGCTTAAGCTACAGCGCCTGGCTTGAGAAAGGATTTTTTGTTTGTGAATCACTAACATTTGAGGGGGTAAGAGTTGAAAAAAAACTTCAAACTTTTTTTTGAAGCACCCTAATGTATATATACGTATTTTCTAAATTTTTAATGCAAGAAGTTTGTGATAAAAAAAATAATTTATTATTATTAAATTATGGAATTAAGAATTGCAAATATAATCAGAATTAAAAATTAACTTTTATTTAAGAATTTTGATTAAGACACTTCACAAATGTAAAATGCATATACTCTTAAATATTATATATAACTCAACACCATCGTTACATCGCATTAATTATTAAATTGAAAAAGTGAAAGAGACCTTGGCATGAAATTAATATCAGTTTCGGAAATAGTTTCGGTTTTGGTTTCCTAAATACAAGAGTACTGCAACACATCACAATACAGCGCACTTCTGCGTCAGAACAACATGCACAACATCAGACAACACCTCAGAAGATATAAAGGTTAGTCCTCACACCAAACAGGCATCACTAGATTACTCAGCAATCCTGCGCGCTACCATAAAGTTAACCATTTTTCAATACGACGGCAGTCAAGCCTAATTCATCAACATTTCTTTGACACCACAACTGCAATTAATTCAGTGTCTTCCTTGTTAAATTTTCAAGAATTTTCAAAGTATTTTATAAAGAAGCCTATGAAGAAGGTATGGTTTATTTTAACTACCAAGGTACTTTTTTTGTAATCGACTTGAAATACCATATCTAGCGGTTAAGTGACATTTTTCTCATTTCAATACTATTAAATTTTAATGGCTTTTATAGACTTTAATTTTTATTTAATGTTACCTTAAATCATGTATATTTTAAGGAAGGAATTTTCTGTATTCACACACTCAGTGTATAGGCATTATGTAACATCTCATCACTTGCAATGTCTTGTTACTGCGATCCGTGTAAGTCATTAAACGAGCCCCAACGGACACCGAACTCATTAAATACCTATTACATTGGACTTTTTTGGTAAAAAAGGTCTATAACAACAGACGGTTGTCAATAAAACATAATTTACAGACCGACATTTTATTACAGTCGTAAAAATTATCTCGATCTTACCAGCTTCGAAAGCAACAGCAAGTAACAACTTCGAGTAAGAAAAAATGGAAATTAAATAGTAACAAATAAAAAATTTAAGCGCCCGCAAATTAAATATGTAAAAATACGTAATTAAACGCGGGCACTTCCCTAATATGTTTTTTATTTTATAGATTAGCAGCGCATTCGAAGTGTTCATCAATGAGAGGAAATACTTGCCTTCGTAGGAATATGCAAATAATGTACCTCTCCTAACTGCAAATGAGCTGCAGAGACTACTGGGAACGGAGTCAACTCCGTCGCTGCGTTTGTGTTTTTTTGAACCTTTGCATAAAGTGGCATTAAACCGCATTTGACCCCAATTCGGCGCGCAACGGTTATGCAAATGCATTCCTGGCAGCGAACGGCAGCCGAATTGCAGGCGCTGCCGCCAATTGACTAGGCGACCATTAAACAGTTGGATTCATTTAACAGCATACACACACATGCACTTTAGTTTTACCCACATATACAATAAATTTATGTGCAACGGCCACAAGTGGTACCTGCTACTGCCACATGCCGCTGCGGCGCCCATTCGCTGAAATTGTCCAAAGCAAGCGCCCAGGCAAGAACCTGCGCGAATCGCAGAAATTTTATAAAATTTATAACAAAGCATGTAAACTCAACACATGAACACTTTCAGAGTGGTATTACCAAAATCAGTAAAAAGCCACATATACACACATAAATATTTGTATATATATGCGCGCGACCTAATTTGAAGTTGCAACTTGCAGCGAATAAAATATATGACACTGCCACCAAGCGGTTCTCGCAAAAAGACTTGTAAAAATGCGCAGCCACGAAGTGACGCCATGGCCCAGCGCCGTGCGCAGCGTGCTCACCTGTCACTCGCTACGCTCGCTGGCGGTTCTCCTTGCAGCCATTTTCCTTCGCCGACATTTTTTCTATGCCAATTTTGTTTAGCTTGCCTTTTGTGGTCACAAAACGATGAAATATTTTAAGGTCAATTAAAAATGGTTGGAAATGTTGCGGGCGAACGGCACACAGACAAAGCAAGCCGGAGGCGAGTTTAAAAAGAGCAACAAAAGCAAATGTTAAGTTCACTGCATGCACAATTGAATCAAAGCACAGTAATTCGTGGTTTTTTGTAGCAACAGCGGTGTATAGAAGAAGCAGTAAGTGCACCATTCGGTTTCTCAAATAATGGAGGCAGGGTGCATTGACAGTTCGAGCGCAGCTAACGTTATAAATAATGTTATTATGTATAGAAAATCGGAATATGAATTGAAAATAGCACTTAAATAATATTTATTGCATATTTAACACGTACCAACAAAAAATATTTTAGTTGAACATTGGTGTGGTATTTTTTTTTTATTTTTCACTTTTTTAGCTAATTTGGCTTGGTTCAAAACTGTTGATGAAAGTCAACAAAAATTACTAAATATTTTGAAATAACATTATATACCTTAGGTCCTTATTTATGGAAGTAGTTATAATCACTTTTTTATAACTTCAACCCATAAATGGAACACAAAATGTGTGCTGGTATATAGTATTCAAATGTACTATATTTAGAATTGGGGTTAATTGATAATATAAGTTCCGGAATCAAGGTCTAGGTATGCCGTACAAATACTTGTACTTGCTATATAAAAATACATATAAATTATTTAAATTCTCCATATGTTACAGCTAAGGAAAGAATATTTAGTGGAGCAGCTTTAGTTGACATAATTTTCTGATAGCTTTCCAATTTTTTGCCTAATGATTAGATATATTCTCTTTTATTATATTTTTTCGTAATTAAGCTTCTGGATTTTGAGATTATCCAAAACAAAATTGACCGATAAGTCACAAATGAGTACAACAGGTGCACAGGTCTTGGCTTAAATAACTGCAGCTTACACTTATTACTGTGCTTAAATCTAGAGAACACTTCTTGTTTGTTTAAGTTTTCATAAAACTAAGAAATTGCCTACATTTAGGATGATATTGATATATGTACATATAAGAGATGATATACATATATTTGACATTGATGTGATATTGAGTAATCGGGGAAAAGGGAAAGATTGCATGCATTTTTTTCGATATTTTACTGAAAAAGAGCGGAAAAATAAGAAAATTGTGAATTCAAAGGAGATAATCATTCTTAAAAAATATCCAAGCTAGCATAAAACGCTGTCTTAGTTACTTAACGTCACGCAGTTTTTAAAAATTGGAATTTAAATATCTTATTATTCAGCACAACAATAGTGTTCATGTAAAAAATCCACTTTTTCACAAAATTGCAAATTTGATTTATTTCTTCACATTTCATTACTGACAACGTGGGTATAAACAACAGTTACGTAATGTAAACCAGTGGCAGAATGCCTTATTTAGAACAGAAAATGATAGGTAAATATCTGTAATATTTTTAATAAATTATATTTAGAAAAGCTTGAAATTTCAGTGGTGACAACTGTAAAACCAGCACAGCGGGACAAATCACGAGCATTGGTCACTTGTTGCGGACATATGGTGTTCTACATAATATTGTTCTTGCAAAAAACGAAAAATGCCTATAAAATTAATAATTGATTGTGGTATGCATATATTGTCAATATTACAAGAATAATAGAAACTAAGGCATTTTAGTTAAATACTTACTAAAAAAGAAGGAACATTTATTGTTAGCAGAAAAATATTTAAAAAGTAAAAACTAAACCTTTTTCTGTTAGACAATATATAACAAAAACTACAATAATATTTGTGCTAACTTTCACACAAATCTGATGTGATATTAATATTTATTTTACAGTAAGCCAATTAACAGTTTAGCAAGCAGAATATAATCAATGAAGCTTTTATTATGCAGCCGGCATACAAAACAATAGAAAATTTTATGAAGAAATCAGTAACCGTGAAAACACAACAATAAAACTGGCACTTGCTGGTTTAGACTCTAATGGCAGCCAATAAAATAGAGTAGATATTAACAATAGAATGCAAATAGATAAACACTCGCAACCATTCTGCGTAATTATATTTGTAATTTACTAATTACGCCAATGAAATATGTCTGTTTGTATGCGAGTGAATGTTTGTTAGTTTTTAATCGAGATCAACGTCTAGACGGACGCCAAGCGGACTAGGAAAAGGTGATTAACAATGTATAGGCGCTGAGCATGTAAAATATTCACATACAAACATACTTTTAGGCGTTCCAGCACTGAGTGCGGTTGTATGCAAGCAGTCGGCCGAAGCGCCGGTATATGTTTGCCGGCAGCGGTGAACTGTTTCAGCTTTTCCCACAATTAAGCGGTTTCCACGTTTTTCCACAATTCAGCGAGTTGCCATTGCTTTGTCAAGTATTTATTCTTACTGCCGCAGTTAATGAGGAGCAATGTTTAGGAGACTTTAACTAATTAGAATAGAAGTTGGAAAGAATTGCCTCATGTGAATAAAGAGTTTGATATTTAGCTTTAGTTTTTGACATATTTTGTTGTTGTTGCACAATTAAAAATCGTTCAGCTTCGGGTATATAATTATTTTAGAGTGATACATGTTTCTTGGGACTATATAGTGATTTGAGAAATGACCCTAAGTGAACTACTTTATAATTAAGCACGCTCAGAGTTTTTCTTCAAAGGGGGTTGCCATTACTTAGAAACAAACTTTTACTTGAAACTTAGATATAATATGATTTAAATATTTTTATTGATGTTGCCATTTCTGAATTTTATTCGAAGTAATTTTAAATAAATTTTTTTTAATAAATTTTATATTATAAAATGAGTTCATTTGATCCAACCTTGACCCAAGTATAAATATGTTTTTAAGAGTCTTAACGGGGTTGCCATATATTGGCATTTTAATATATGAACATTTTTTTTAATAATTATATTTTGCAATATCTGTACATTCAGAAAGTTTTGTTGGAAAAATTTTCAAAAACTTACATAATTTTAGTTCTGCTGTATTATAATAGTTAGGTCTACTATAAAACTTTTTCGCACTTAATTATTGTTTTTCAAACCATAATATTCCACTTAGTACACTTCAAAGCGTTTTACTCATTTTTATACACTTTATTACTTTTCTTTCTTTCTTTAGCATTGAATGTGTTTCTAAGATTTTCGTATATTAGGTATGAAAGTACTACTTGCCTAATTGGAAAATATTGATTGGCGCGCTCTGTGCAAGCTTAATTACAACATTTATTTTTTCGAAAATTCTACAAAATATGAACAGCGCCTGCAAAGAATCAGTATTTAATTCTATACTTATATGTAGTAAAATATACATTTTATTAACTGTTTTGCCGTCTACTGACAGACGAAGCGGAGTAAAGTATACACCAGCAGCAGCTGAAAACAGCAAAACGCCAGCTGTCCGCTCATAAATTAATAAAAAAGCAACCTTTACTAAGCAGTCAAGATAAAATTAATATAATTTGTAAAAATACGAGTATATGTTCTTCTCCCTTAGAATGGGTATAATTTATGCGATACGTTGAGATGAGTCACGCGAAAGTGGTGAGAATTTAAAAGACTTAAGACACGAACTTGTGCTGTTTGAGTTGGAGAAATAAAGATGTTAACCTGAAGATGTTCCTGTGAAGTGATTTGGATGAGTTCACAAGAAAGGGAAATAGTTAAAGAGACGTGAGAAAATGGTTTTCCATACCATTTTGTATAATCTTACATACATAAAGGAAGTCGATTCAAAAATCCTTTCAGCTTGTGTTGCTCAATACGACTAACCAAGTCAAATTTAAGTTTAATTTGTTGCAAAAATGTTTAGTTTTTACGGTTTAACTTTTTTACAGTTCATTATAGAAATTATTGTAATTACCAATTTTTATTTTATGTTAGTGTGTTGTTTTTATACAAATACCGTCAGTCTTTATAAAAATTAAATTTTGGTAAATAAGCAGTAGAGATAACCATCTTCTTCTAAAAACTCTGGTTGGAAAAAAATCAAATTTTTATTTTGAAAAGATGACAGCATGAAGCAACTGAAAGTACTTAATGTGTGGCTAAAAAATGAGAAAAATAAAATATCTAGAAACGGAGAAACTGTTGCACAAAGGTGCGTTCAACAAGTTCCTTTTTAAGTGCACACACAATAACACTTTCACGTACACTGATATATGAAAGAGATCAGCAATAATGATACACAATGAATTTTAAGTGGCCTCGTATTATATATAATGACGGTGTGACTGCCTAACCAGCTACCAGGCTGCACTGAACGTGAAAGCAGTCATCTCGAAAGCTGAAAGTGAGTGAAGAAGCAAATGAGAATAAACCCAAAAGAAAGGCAAATAGAAAAAGTAAAATAAATAAAAAATGAAAATTTCACTTTTGAATGATTTCATGGAATTGTATAAGTTCTGTTGTCAGTTATATTTACCGCCGCCGACGCCGCCGACGCCACCGATGTTGCTAATTGTTCTTTATTATAGCTTACAAATGGTTGGCGGTGGAGCGTTAAAGCTAAAAAAAGCTGTGAAAATCTGGAAAAAATGGATGACAGATATAACTTAAAAATTTTGAGAATTATTTCTTGTATTTTTATGTCCCATATTTTTGATTTGTCTTAAAAACTCGTATCAGGTTAATACTCCTTTCTGGAAAACATATGTGCTTAGTAGTCAGCTCAGTTAACCAACCAACTTCTACACTAACCGATCTCTAAATAGAAAGATTAGCGTCTTCAAAATGGTCTTACTTGCAGTTAAAATTGCCTTAAGTGTCAAAGTAGGCACTATTGTTACAAATCAAATATCTAAGAAATATTTTGTGGGCGAAACCATAGCTAAGTGGCGCAATTTAACGCCTAATAGAGACTATTTAAAGCATTTAACGATTGAGAAGGCGCCATGGTAAAAATTTAAATTAATTTTGAATAAAATATATAACAAGATATAAAATAACAACAAAGTAAAACAGGGTAGAAAAATACAAAAAATACACAAAACTCAAAAACGTCAATTATTGCTCATCTTCGCACAGCTTGCGCACGTAAGCACTTGACGCAGCAGCCACTTGTGAAGCAGCTTGCTTGTGGCGCAGAAAACAAGTTTGTAAATATAATTTAAACACTTAACGCTAATGTTATACAACAACAATAACTAATTTGCGTTTTTGTTAAATTTTCTCAATTTAAATAAATTTGTTACCAGATAAAATATTGCATATACGAAATTTTGAAGGCCAATATAAGTCATCATTAAAAAATATATAAAAAAGCCAAACGAAAGAAAATAAAAACAGAAAAAAATGTAAAATTACCATTTTGTGATATCTATTTGTCAATCTGGCTACTTAAGGTGATTTTCGAATTAAGAAAAATCAATGAAAATCAAAAAAAAGTTTAAATCAAAGTCAAAACACCATCAAGATATGCAAAATTCGCAATAACGCGATTTGGATGACCACTTTTGGCAAACCCTCTGGCGATCGCATTGACTGAGTGTAGGAAAAAAGCGGCACAGTTGTGACTTGATGCGCGTGCTCTTTTGACGGCACTCAATTTTGTGACATTGTTTTTCAGTTCCTTGCTCGCTACTTCAGTTTCGCGCTCATCTTTATTGAATTTATAATTATTTTATTTTCGTTTTATTATGAGGAGTTTATTAACTTTGGTTTTGTTTGCGAATTTCGTAATTAATGATTTTGTCATCAGCTGAGCGGTTTTATAGTAATTTAATCCTACACGCTTCTCTTTGAGTAAAATCTTGACACTGTTTTCCAAAATTGTTTCTTATTAAATGCAGTAATTTATAAACTCAAAAATTAGTATATAAGCTTTAGGTGCGCGACTTTGCTAGACTGCTAATATTGACATCCTTTGTTGCCTACATTTAGGATGCTCTTATTTATATACTATTAATTTCTAGTTTAAGGAAAACAAACTTATAATTGCGTTATTCATATATAAATCTCAAATGTTTCGGGACTCCGAAACTCTCAATTCAAAATCTTGAAATTCTTAAATTACAGAAATGAATACAAAAAAAAAATAAATTTAAAATTATCATTATATATAATGATGCCTTTGAATGATATTTAAAGTTCTCATTACTTGCTACTTTCTGAAAAAAAATAGGTTTAAACTTTTGCTAAGCTGTCATTTTTTAATGCCGAATTACGATGTTCACACTCGACTCTAAATGAGTGGCTGGATTGATGATTATTATTATTGGCGCTGAAAGCGCGTAGTTTTATTCGACGCATCGGGTCATGCTATACCTTTTTGGAAAGTTCATTTCACGCGCTAACATGTGTTTGATTGATTGTCGTTTCTTTTAAGTCGTTCGTGAGTTATAGCGTCGCAAACATGGAGCAAAACAAAGAGAAAATACGGCATATTTTACAGTACTACTACGATAAAGGCAAAAATGCATCTCAAGCCGCCAATAAAATTTGTGCAGTTTATGGATCCGATACAGTTTCCATTTCCACCGCACAACGATGGTTTCAACATTTTCGTGCTGGTGTAGAGGTGGTCGAAGATGCGCTCCGGCAGGCCTGTCGTCGAAAATTGCGATAAAATCGCTGAATTGGTCGAAAGAGACTATTATAATAAAATAAAATTCACATATAAAATCCCGAAAATTTTCAGGATCCCGAAACTGTAACTCTAATGTTAAAGTATTTTAATATAATATAATTAAACCATTAAAGTTTATTATTATAACAAAATTCATATATAATCCCGAAAATTTTCGGGATCTTGAAACTGTCACTTTAAAATTATTGGGTACATATGTATGTATCAATACTATTAATATTGATACCGAAAATGTTGAGGATTCGAAAACTGTTTCGAAGTACTGAATTTTTGAGATTATCATGAATGCATTAGTTTTTTAATATAATTGTTTCTTAATTATATTAACTCAATAAACTTGAACAAAAGTTCTTGGTTTTTAAACAGGCCTTACATTGAAGCAGTAATTTTATACGTAACATTTTCGTTGGGAAATGACATAAATAATAATAACTCGTCGTTACTCTTATTCGTTTTGTAACGTCATGTATAGATCATATTTACGTAACCTAGCAGCAAAACGAGTACTAAATAATTGATGTGGGTGCTTTCTTAAAAGCGCTGAGCATCCTAATTTGCATATTCTTCGCTCACTGTTCACTAAAAACAGGAAATGATGGAAGCCATAAAAGCTGCGAAAATCTAAATAAATATTCCTACACATGTTTTTGTTTACACATACAAGTATACATATACGCTTTTGCAAATTTATTTCTACCGACAAAGTTTTAACAGTGGATAAACACATGCGAATATATTCATATATTCTAATATTATTGGCAATATTAAATTTGAATATCTACTCACCAGTCAAGAAATATATAATTGTAGTTGTAGCAGACTTAATTCATTTAATCCAAGTCGCATGTGCTGTTGAAGTCGGTTGGTTTGTTGTTTTTAGCACACTTGAACACTTTGAGAAACACTATTTGCTTTATTTATAATATTTACTTATGCTATTGCATCCACATTTGTATGAAGGTATATTTATACAAGAGACATTCGCGTCGGTTGACAGCAGAGATGATAATTATTTTACGAGATTTGAATATTTATTTTGATTAAACTTCACAACCGAGCACTTCATTTATTTATGTATTTTAACTTATGGATAAATGTATATTTAATTTATTGCCATTATGTAGAAGACAAGTGGCTGCACTGAAAGAAATATAAAATATTTATAAATAAGGGAAAATAAAGTAAGCTTAGAGTAAGTAAATAGAAAATAAATCAAAAGCTCTATGGCATGAAAATGGTCTAAATGTCTAGGCAAACACACGCACATGCAACAGACTGTTGCATTTTAATTCACATTAGAAGCTGTATTTCCATTAGAACTCTCACCAAAAGCCACTCATGTTCTTCACAATCTCTTCTTTATCATTTTTCATTTGAGTCATATTTATTCAACATTCTATATCAACATGCATATGTATATATAGAAATGTTAATTCTTTGTTAATACATTTGTCACACACAGCAGGTCTTTTATATACACATTAATTATTTGAATACCTGTAAGTCTTTCTATGCATATATACAGACATACAGTCACACATATTTTGTAAGATAGGTAATAAAATAGACGACACTAAACAGTTTGGCGCCTGTTGCATGATAAAAGGTGCTCAAGAATTTCAGTTGTCATAGCAGGAAAGGGTTCATAATGGAATTTTGAGATATGATTCGTCTCAATTCTTCTTTTTTTGTTGTGATTTGAGTGTTTTCGAATGTAGCGTTAGGAATTATTAATGGTGATAATAAGAACACCTATTTCGGGAGCGTAATTTCCATTTT